>NW_015389634.1:114118-126337 GCF_001527695.2 Protobothrops mucrosquamatus
CTGACCGGCTCAAGGTTGACTCAGCTTTCCATCCTTCCGAGGTCGGTCAAACACAGACCCCAGATGGTTGGGGGGCCGTAGTCTGACTCTGTATACCGCTTAGAGAGGGCTGTAAAGCACTGTGAAGTGACATATATATATGTCTAAATGCTATTGCTGTTGCTAATATAATCCACGGAGCCAAACAAGATGAAGCAGGGGAAGCGCCTGGAATAGCCGATAAAATGTGAGGTTCCGCTTTCCTTTCGTCCCCGCAGCCTCCCCGTACAATCGTTGCAAGGGCAGCATCTACCTGGTCTTCGACTTCTGCGAGCACGACCTGGCGGGCCTCCTCAGCAACGCTCACGTCAAGTTCACGCTGTCGGAGATCAAGAAGGTGATGCAGATGCTCTTGAACGGCCTCTACTACATCCACCGGAATAAGGTGAGGGGTCCCTGCGGGCGTCATAGACCCCAGAGATCTCAGCTGGTCTTCCCTTGGGAAAAAAAAGTTAGTTAGTAAATTAGTTAGTTTAGTCAGTTAGTTAGTAAAGACCCCTCGACCTTTCTCTTGACCCAGCTGAAGCAAAAGTGCTTACAGGTCAGTCCTCAACTTAACAGTCTCCAAGGGAGAAATGGGTGAAAAATGTGCCCTGTTTTACGACCTTCCTCGCCACAACCTTGTTAAGTGGATCGTTGCAATATTTTAAGTGACATGGTTGTTGAAGGGGATCCGGCTTTTCCCCCCTACCCCCACCTCCTTGACTTTGCTTGTCAGGAGGGCACAAAAAAGGGGTTCACATGACCCCGGGATACTGCCGTTGTCGTAAATGTGAGTCAGTTGTCAAGGGTCTGAATGTAAATTGCGCGACCACAGTGGTTAAGTGTGAAAAACGGTCCAAAGTCGCTTTTTTCTCAGTGCCGTTGCAACTCTGAACGGTCGCTAAAGGAATTGTGGGGAGTAGCAAAGCGGACTCTGCTGAAATGGCCCCCAAACGATATACTTAATTTTCCCTTTTTTCCCCCCCAGGACTTTCCCATTGTTGTTGGTCTTTGACCAACTGAAAAGTTCCAGGTTGTTTGTGTGCAGCCGCTTTGTCTCCACATTCTGGGGCTGGATTGGCGTGTCTCCCTCCCAGCACTGCTTGGCTCCCAGACCCTCCCTCCCCTCCCTTGTCCTCCCCCATTTTAACCTCCTCCCTCCTTCCCTCCCTCCCATTGCACAATGTCAGGATGCGACACGATGCTAGTGACAATTTGCCTCTTTGTTTTCATCTTGCCATTAGAGCAACTCGGCCCTTTGAGGACTTGTGGACTTCAACGCCCAGAATTCCTCAGCCTGAGGAATTCTGGGAGTTGGTCCGCAAGTCATCAAAGGGCTGAGTTTGAAGACCCCCTGCCTTAGAGTAAAGTGGGGGGGGAGGGAAACGGTGCTTTTCACTGGGTTAGTTAGAGAAACGAAACCTCTCCAATTCCGAGAGTCAGCAGTCTGGAAACCTTTCAAGGCCATTCTAGCAGGTGTGAAGAGGATAGCAGACGGTTTCTCATAACCAAGAGAATTTGTTTACAGGAGCTACAGCAAATATCTGGGGGAGTTTGGCTGGGAATGTCCTTGTTACATGCTTTGGTCTGATGCCTTTGGGGTTTTAGAGTTAGTTTTACCTCGCCTTTACCATGCCGTGTATTCAATAAACAGTAATTTTTTCAGAAATGGAAGTAATTCTGGACTGTTTATTTGGACATTCAATCTGGAGGTTGACAGCAGGACAGCGACCGTGACAAACCACCCATGTCTCTCCATCTTTTTTTCCCTCCCAGATCCTTCACAGAGACATGAAAGCCGCCAACGTGCTCATCACCCGGGATGGCGTCTTGAAGTTGGCCGATTTTGGGTTGGCCCGGGCTTTCAGCCTGGCCAAGAACAGCCAGCCCAACCGCTACACGAACCGGGTGGTGACTTTGTGGTACCGTCCTCCAGAGCTGCTGCTGGGTACGAAGGAGCGGTGAATCTCTGGGTTGGATTGGGGACTGATGGACCATCGGTCTTCTGGAGCTCCACCTGGGACTTCAGTTCCCATATGGCTGGGCTGGGTCATGGGCCTTGGGTCAACCTTTGGGTTCTGCTCCTCTGCTCGTGGACTGATGGAGTATCGGTCTTCTGGAGCTCCACCTGGGACTTCAGTTCCCATATGGCTGGGCTGGCTCATGGGCCTTGGGTCAACCTTTGTGGTCTGATGGATTATCAAGCTTTTGGTGCTCTGTGTGGGACTTCAGTTCCCATATGGCTGGGCTGGCTCATGGGCCTTGGGTCAACCTTTGGGTTCTGCTCCTCTGCTCGTGGACTGATGGAGTATCGATCTTCTGGAGCTCCACCTGGGACTTCAGTTCCCATATGGCTGGGCTGGCTCATGGGCCTTGGGTCAACCTTTGTGGACTGATGGATTATCAAGCTTCTGGAGCTCTGTGTGGGACTTCAGTTCCCATATGGCTGGGCTGGCTCATGGGCCTTGGGTCAACCTTTGGGTTCTGCTCCTCTGCTCCTGGACTGATGGAGTATCGGTCTTCTGGAGCTCTACGTGGGACTTCAGTTCCCATATGGCTGGGCTGGCTCATGGGCCTTGGGTCAACCTTTGTGGACTGATGGAGTATCGGTCTTCTGGAGCTCCACCTGGGACTTCAGTTCCCATATGGCTGGGCTGGCTCATGGGCCTTGGGTCAACCTTTGTGGACTGATGGATTATCAAGCTTCTGGAGCTCTGTGTGGGACTTCAGTTCCCATATGGCTGGGCTGGCTCATGGGCCTTGCGTCAACCTTTGTGGACTGATGGAGTATCGGTCTTCTGGAGCTCCACCTGGGACTTCAGTTCCCATAGGGGAACATTTTCAAACTTGGGACCTATTTTATCAATGGTTAGAAAAAAGGTTTAGGGATGAGGAATTGAATTTGTATTAGTGAATAAGATGCTCAATCATCTTGTTGAATGATTATTATTGAATTCTGTTTTAAAAAACCGGAAATCAATGAAACTTGATAAAAACAAGATAAGAAAAGTCAAGAATTGTTTTCCAGACTAGCTGGAAGGTTCAATCTTTAGGAAGGTTAACTCGAGATGCCTTTTCTCTTTTTTTTAAGGAGAACGCGATTATGGTCCCCCCATTGATCTGTGGGGCGGGGGCTGCATCATGGCGGAGATGTGGACACGGAGCCCCATCATGCAGGGCAACACCGAACAGCATCAGCTCACCCTGATCAGCCAGCTCTGCGGCTCCATCACGCCCGAGGTGAGAACCGACATCCTAAAGGCTGTCCTCATTTAACGACAGTTTGCTTAGTGATCGTTGGAAGTAACAACGGCCCTGGAAAAAGTCACTTACCACCCTTTTTCACACTTAACGACCGTCGGAGCCTCCCCGCGGTCACACGATCAGAATTCGGAGGCTTGGCAACTGGCTCGCATTTACGACGGTTGCCACGTGCCCTGGGGTCGTGGGATCCCCTTTTGCGACCTTCTGACAAGCAAAGTCAACGGGGGGAAGCCAGATTCACTTAACAACCAGGTTACTAACTTAAGGGCAGTGACTCGCTTAGCGACTGGGGCGAGAGAGCTGACCCAATGGGGCAAAACTCACGTAAGAAACGTCTCACTTAGCAACATAAATTCTGGGCTCTATTGTGGACGTGCGTCGAGGATGGCCAATAGAATAGGACAGGAAATAGAGAATAGGGATAGGATCATTCCTCGACTTACAGCGGTTCGTTTATAGTGACTGTTTAAGTTAACAGTGGTTGTAAGTCAAGGATTCTCTGTACCTCTTTGTGTTTTCCAACTGAATTTAGGAAGTTAAGCTGAGCAATAGCAAGAGAATAAAATAACAGTGTCTTCTAGTCCAGCCCCCTGCTCACGCAGGAGACCCTCTACCATTTGAGACAAGTGGCTGTCCAGTCTCTTCTTAAAAACCTCCAGTGATGAGGGAGGGAGGGAAGAAGGAAGGAAAGAAGGAAGGAAAAAGAAGAATAGCAGAATAACAGAATTGGAAGGGACCTTGGAGGTCTTCTAGTCCAGCCCCCTGCTCAAGCAGGAGACCCTAGACCATTTCAGACAAGTGGCTGTCCAGTCTCTTCTTAAAAGCCTCCAGTGATGAAGCACCCACAACTTCTGGTGGCGACTTCTGTTCCACTGATTGTCCTCACTGTTAGGAAGTTTCTCCTTAATTCCAGGTTGCTTCTCTCCTCGGCTAGTTTCCATCCGTTGTTTCTTGCCTTCCGGTGTTTTGGAAAACAAGTTGACCCCCTTCTTCTTGGCGGCAGCCCCTCAGATATTGGATGTTAGAGCCCATACACATTGTGGGCACTGCTGAACATTTGCATGAGTCACTGATAATAATCAGAATTACAGAATAACAGAGTTGGAAGGGACCTTGGAGGTCTTCTAGTCCAGCCCCCTGCTCAAGCAGGAGAACCTATACCATCTCAGACAGGTGAATTTCTAGTCTCCTCTTAAAAACCTCCAGTGATGGAGCGCCCACGATTTCTGGTGGCAAGCTGTTCCACTGGTTAATTGTCCTCACCGTTAGGAAGTTTCTCCTTAATTCCAGGTTACTTCTCTCCTTGATCAGTTTCCATCCGTTGCTTCTTGTCCTGCCTTCAGGGGCTTTGGAGAATAATTTGACCCCCTCTTCTTTGTGGCAGCCCCTCAGATACTGGAAGACTGCTATCCTGTCTCCCCTATTTCTTCTTTTCTTTAGACTAGCCAAACCCAAGTCCCGCAGCCGTTCTTCGTATGTTTTAGTCTCCAGGCCTTGGATCATCTTAGTTGCTCTTCTCTGAGTTTTTTCTTAAAAACCTCCAGGGATGGAGCACCCACAACTTCTGGTGGCAAGCTGTTCCCCTGGTTAATTGTTAGGAACTTTCTCCTTAATTCCAGGTTGCTTCTCTCTTTGATCAGTTTCCATCCGTTGTTTCTCGTCCTTCCCTCTGGTGCTCTGGTGAACAACCTGACCCCCTCTTCTTTGTGGCAGCCCCTCAGATACTGGAAGACTGCTATCATGTTTCCCCTATTTCTTCTTTTCTTTAGACCAGCCAAACCCAAGTCCCACAGCTGTTCTTCGTATGTTTTAGTCTCCAGGCCTTGGATCATCTTAGTTGCTCTTCTGTGAGTTTTTTCCAGACGCTCAACCTCTTTTTTGTGGCAGCCCCTGTCATGTCCCCCCTAGTCCTTCTTTTCTCTCCATGCGTCTCATCTCTGACTTCCACTTCTCCTTTCAGATCTGGCCCAACGTGGACAAGTACGAGCTCTACCAGAAGCTGGAGCTGCCCAAGGGCCAGAAGCGCAAGGTCAAGGAGCGGCTGAAGGCCTACGTGAAGGATCCCTACGCCCTGGATCTCATCGACAAGCTGCTGGTCCTGGATCCCGCCCAGCGGATCGACAGCGATGACGCCCTGAACCACGACTTCTTCTGGTCCGACCCCATGCCCTCCGACCTCAAGAACATGCTCTCCACCCACAACCAGTCCATGTTCGAGTACTTGGCCCCGCCCAGGAGGAGAGGCGGGCACATGCCCCAGCAGCCGGCCAATCAGGGCAGGAACCCCGCCGCAACCAATCAGACTGAGTTCGACCGGGTCTTCTGAATCCGGGTCGCGTCGAGACGGAGATTTTAACGCATTGTGATTTCTTAGATTTTTTTAATTTTATTTTATGATTTCTTTTTTATTTTCTTTTTGGGAGGGGGGTTAACAGAACGATGGGAATAGTTGGGTTCGGATGAAAATTGCAATTTATGGGAAACCCTTCAAGGACCTTCACTGGACTTGGAGCCGTGGCGGAGAGCGTGTGACTTGCCTATTTTTTTATTTTTTTTCCTCCAAAATGCTTCCTTGTATCCCGAAATTCTTTCTTTCTTTTTCCTGGACGTGGAGGGCTTTGCAGACAGGATGGCTGGCACGAATCGGCTGCCGTAAATTTAATATTTTGCTGCAGAGAGATGAGTTGTGGCAGAACCAGGGTTGTGCAATTGGGAATCCGATAAACAAATGGATGCTATTCCCATTCCTGGTCTTCTGGGACGATCCTGCCCGGGCTGGAGAATTTTGCTGGACATTGGTGACCGTCGACATGATCCCGGTGTTTGCTTCAGGCCTGTTTCCTGCAGCACGGAGAGACTCCCTTTTTTTTTTCTTTCCCCCTCCTCGCTTTAATTTTGCAATTTTTGTTTTCTTTTTTTAAAGGAAAACTCCCGTTTCCTGGGATAGCAAAAAAATAAATAAATCCAAGACGTGCTTCCTAGCTTAGCTCTCTTGCAGGAGGCTAAGTGAAGTGTTTTTTGTTTTTTTTTAAAAAAGAAGAAAATAACTATCAGCAGTCCTGAAAAATTTGCTGGCTTCCTTCCTTTTCCCTATTCCAAGCTCTTCTGATTCTCCAGATCGAACCTTTTTTTATCATGTTTGCCTCTTTTCGGGCGCTTGGGATGAAATGAATTAAAAATTGGAATGAACACACATGGATGACCTGCTTGGGTTGGGACCGCATCCCCGTTCTTGAAACGCACCAAAGCGTCGGAGTTAGTACCTACTACGGATCATTTAACGTTGAATTAGCCCTGGATAAAGGAGAAAAGTAACGAATGAACGAATGAAGCTGGAAGAAATGCAAAAAAAAAAGAAAAGATGAAATTAAAGCTATGAAAAAAAAACCCACGAGTGAGGGTTGTTGTTTTTTTTTTGTTCTGTTGTGGCGAAATCAAACATCCAGAGACGCGCCAAGCCAATGATTAACTCCGTTGACCCTTGTTAATTGTGGCTTGTTTGCCAGTTCGTTTCAAAATGTGCAAAATGTAAATATTTTTACGAACGAAGGTTGTGTCCCAAACGTAAATATTTATGCACAAAACCGGGGTGGTGTTATTGGCCATTCACAAAACTTGCTGAAAAACACACACACACACATTTTACACACACTTTTCTGTTAAAAGGGCAGGAGTTGCTTGGGTTTTTTCTCCCAGCTTCCAGGAACTTTTCTGGCAAGGCTGACCGTGTCCCCCCCCAAACTGGGTGAAAAGTCAGCCGCTTTTAAACCCCGGTTAAACAAACCTGGTTGGGGTGTAGAGCTCGCTGTGCTGTTAATGTTTAATTTTGCCCCAAAATCACCCAAGGAGGGCAGTTGGGCCAAGCGGCTGAAGCCGAAGGTTCAGCTCCGTGATGGAAAGCAGGAAGATCCAAGCAACCCTGCAGGTATATTTCTGTTCCTTACCACTGGTTCAGGAAGCAGGTCCAATAAAGTGAAATTAGAAATTAAATTTTGTTTTGCCACTAGGAGCAAAACAAAATCTGGGAAGGGGCTGTGTATAGGTGGGCTTGGGGCATACTTGGCGCGCTGCCCTTTGCAGAGGGGAATTAACTGGAAAATTTGGTGTTTTGCACTCGGCTGATCTCCTTGCTCACTGCGTTGGGCTGCAAATTGGGATTTTTCTTTTGGCTCATGTTGCATTTTGCACTGTGTACCCTGCTCTCAGGTGAGATGAGTAGAATAGAATAGAATAGAATAGAATAGAATGGAAAATTATAGAATAGAAATAGAAGTAGAGCAGAGCAGAACAAAATAATAGAATAGAATAGAATAGAATATATGGAAATGAATAGAATAGAATAAGGATATAGAATAGAATAAACATATGGAAAGGAATAGAACATAGAATAGAGCATAGAATAGAACAGAAAATATGGAAAGGAATAGAATTAGAATAGAATGGAATAGAATAGAATAAAGATATAGAATAGAATAGAAAATAAAGAATAGAAATAGAATAGAATAGAAAATATGGAAATGAATAGAATAGAATTAGAATGGAATAGAATAGAATAAGGATATAGAATAGAATATAAAATAGAACAGGAATAGAATAGAATAGAATAGAAAATATGGAAAGGAATAGAATAGAATTAGAATGGAATAGAATAGAATAAGGATATAGAATAGAATATGGAGTAGAATAGAATATGGAATAGAATTAAGAATAAGAATAGAATATGGAATAGAAATTGAATAGAATAATAACTTTATTGTCACTTTGAATGTATGCTAATCGGCATACATTAAAATGAAATTTCGTTGCATACAGCTCTCAAAACACTGTATAATTTTAACAAATCGACAAAAAGTCAAGGCTCTCCAAATTTGACAACTTGGGGACTTCAACGCCCAGAATTCCTCAGCCAGCCCTGGGGTGGGGAGGCTGGGAGTTGTAGTTCAGCATCAGAAAGTGGAAAATCCGATCAGAAGACTGGGCAACCAATTGACTAGAATGGTATACAATCTCCTGCTTGGGCAGGGGGTTGGCCTAGATGACCTCTAAGCTCCTTTCCAACTCTATTCCGTAAAGCGAGCCCGCCAGCTGCGAGTCCCTCTGCACTCCTTTTTATCTCTACCGGACCCGGCTGGCCTGGCAGAGAGGGGAATCTGCCCTTGCCAAAGATGGCGGCGAGGGCGTCCTTTTTTTAAAAAAAAAAACCACCACCTTCAGGCGCCTGCGCACGGAAGGAGAAGGAGGCGTGGCCTGCGGTGCAGCAGGAGCAGCCGCGGCCGCCTCAGGGGGGCGGGGCGCGCTGACGTCACGCGGCTGGCCATGGGCTCGCGCCGGGTCCGGGCTTGGTGCCTCGCGCTCGTTCTGCAAGCGGCGCCCTCAGCAGCTCCGCTCGCCGCTTCCCGCGCTTGGCGGCGGTGGCTCAGCGCCCGCCCGGCCCGAGCGCCCCGCATGGAGTACCAGGTGAGCTTCGAGGCGGCTCGGCAAGCCGGAGAACCCGCCGCCCTCCGCCGGGGTTGCGTCAGCCGGCGCGGGGCTGGAGCGCACGTGTGGGGATCGCGGGCGGGCCCTGCGCCTTGAGGGCTGGAGGGGGTGGGGAAGGCACGCGTGTAAAAAGTCTCGGGTGAGATGTGGGGCCTCCTCTTCCTCCTCCTCCTCCTCTTCTTCCTCCTCTTCCTATTCTCCTCCTCCTCTTCTCCTCTTTCTCCTCCTCTCCTTCATTCTTCTCCTTCTCCTTCTCCTCTTTCTCCTCCTCTCCTTCCTCATTCTTCTCCTTCTCCTTCTCCTCTTTCTCCTCCTCTCCTTCCTCATTCTTCTCCTTCTCCTTCTCCTTCTCCTCCTCTTCTCATTGTCTTCCCTTTCCTCCTCCTCTTCCTCTTCCTCTTCTTCCTCCTCTTCTCCTTCTCTTCTCCTTTTCCTCCTCCTCTTCCTCTTCTCCTTTTCCTCCTCCTCCTCCTCCCCTCTTCCTCCTCCTCTTCTCTTCTCTTCCTCCTCCTCTCCTTCCTCATTCTTCTTCTTCTTCTTCTTCTTCTTCTTCTTCTTCTTCTTCTTCTTCTTCTTCTTCTTCTTCTTCTTCTTCTTCCTCTCCTCCTCCTCCTTTTCATCTATCTTCTCCTTTTCATCTATCTTCTCCTCCTCTTCTCCTTTCCCTCCTCCCCTCTTCCTCCTCCTCTTCTCTTCCTCCTCCTCCTCCTCTTCTCCTTTTCCTCCTCCCCTCTTCCTCCTCTTCTTCTCTTCCTCGTCCTCCTCCTCTTCTCCTTTTCCTCCTCCTCCTCTCCTCCTCCTCCTCCTCCTCCCCCCTATTGTAAAGCAAGAGGTGCCCGGGAGTAGCACTGGCTTTTGTCAATCAGTAACAAAATTGTAACGGGTGGCGCTTTTCTTATCCTTTTGACTGTTGCTTTCATTTCCTGGCAAAAGGTGAATGGCTCAGTGGTACTTTAGAACAGGGCTTTTCAACCTTTTCACCCATTGTACCACTTTGAGGATATGGCAATATCCGAGTACCACCAGTCGCCTAGCAAGGTGTCAAAAACTTGATGACCACAAAAAAAAAAAGGAAAAAGGTGATAAAGTACAGGTAGTCCTCGACTTACAACCGTTCGCTTAGTGACTGTTCGAAGTTACAATGGCCCTGAAAAAAGTGCCCCCCCAGGCACATCTGAGCAAGACACCTGCCTGCCCGCCCAGCGACGCTCTTCTTCCTGCCTGAAATTTTCATTGTTGTGAGCATTTCTGTTGAGGATTGGCAGCGGGGGTGGGGTGGGGGGATGTTTGGTTTTTATTCCCCCCCCCCCGTCTGCTGGGTGGTTGCAGCAGGTTTTGGTCACTTCACATGACCCCGGGACACTGTGACCGTTATAAATATGAATCAGTTGCCAAGCATCTGAATGTAAATCACAAGACCCTGGAGATGCTGCAACATTCCAGTTCATCAGCGCTTCTTCTGGGCTCAGCAGAAGCGCCAGGATCAGCGCTGAGCTCCAGCTGGAGCCTGGCGCTGATCCTGGCGCTTCCACTGAGCCCTGACAGCCCCGAAGAAGCGCCAATCAGCTGGAAAGCGGCACTGATCCTGGTCCTTCATCTGAGCCCTGACAGCCCTGCAGCTCCAGCCGTCTCTCGCTCAGGCTTGTGCGGTGCTGCCACCGGTTCAGCTCATTCCCCTCCCCCGCTTCCACTTTTCTAGGATGGTCGCGTACCACCTGCCAGGTGCCAATGTACCACGGGTGGTACCCGTACCACTGGTTGAAAAGCCCTGCTTTAGAACCTAGAACCTTAGGACTGGAAGGGACCTCAGAGGTCTTCTAGTCCACCCCTCTACTTGAGGCAGGAGACCTCATACCAGCCCGGTCAAATGGTTGCCCAGTCTATTTTTGAAACCCTCCAGTGATGGAGCACCCACAAATACGGGAGGTGAGCTGTTCCATTGTTTAATTATTTCACTTTGTCGCTTTGCTCTGATGTCCCCTCTAAAGACGGCGCTCCCCATCCTTTCAATGACTGATGCTTTTCCATATCTGCTGGCCCCCCTGCACAGGATTTGGGGCTTTTCCAGACCTTGAATTTGAATTCTCTGACACCCCAATTTTAACCTAGGGGCATCCGTCTGCTTTTAGAGCAGCCATTTGCAATTATTTTTAAGATTTTTCGCCCCCTTGGAATGCAGCCACAACGGCTTCAAACCAATCACCAGGTGACTGGGAGTTCTAGTCCGGCCTTAGGCATGAAAACCAACCAGGTGATTTTGGGCCAATTACAAGGTGACGGTGAGTTCTAGTCCTGCCTTTGGCACAACAGCTGATTGGGTAACTTCAAACCAATCACCAGGAGACTGGGAGTTCTAGTCCCACCTTAGGCATGAAAACCATCCGGGTGATTTTGGGCCAATTACTAGGTGATGGTGAGTTCTAGTCCCACCTTAGACACAACAGCCGGTTGGGGGACTTCAATCACCAGAAGACTGGGACTTCTAGTCCGGCCTTAGGCACGAACACCAACCGGGTGATTTTGGGCCAATTACTAGGTGATAGTGAGTTCTAGTCTGGCCTTAGACAAGATAGCCGGTTGGGGGACTTCAATCACCAGGAGACTGGAGGTTCTAGTCCGGCCTTAGGCATGAAAGCCAACCTGGTGATTTGGGCCCAATTACTAGGTGATGGTGAGTTCTAGTCCCACCTTAAGACACGACAGCCGGTTGGGAGACTTCAAACCAGGAGACTGGGAGTTATAGTCCTGCCTTAAGCATGAAAGCCTTTGGGCCAGTCCCTCTCTCTCAACCCACCTCAAAGGTGGTTGTTGCGGTGAAAATGCGTTGTTTATGTTCACCTCCTTGGCTTGTTTGTATAAACACTAAAGGCAGTATACAAATAATCACAAAAAGCCTATCCGTGCAGGCCCTGTGTTCCAAGGGATTTCTTACCGCAGCAGTTTATTTATTTTCTTACTTTATCCAATTTAGAGACTGCCCAATCTCGGAGCTTTTAAAAAATCCTGCCTAAATAGAAATATTTAGCCTAAAACTTTGTCCTTAGCTTACCCCACTATCTCTGTTTTCTTTCTCTCCCAAATGTTGACATCTTTTTAATCAGTTTCTTACATCACTGCTCATTCCCGGCTCTCCTGATGCCGTTTGGGAGAAGATTAAGTTCTCCCATGTGAGTCGTCTTCTTCCTTCTCTTTACTTCGATTGAGCAACTTTTAGCGTGAAATGACTAGGAGATCATTCTCCCGCCTCCGCCTGCAGAATCTAATAAGCTGCTTTTCCAGGAAATAAGATCCAATCACGGGTGAAAAATGTATGGGGGGGCCGGTGCAAACTTCTTTTTTTCTACATGCAAGAGAGCGCTGATTTCTGCGGGCTTTTTGCAAGGAATCCTTCCCTCGGAGGGCTCACGCTGTTATTTTTTAATTTCCAGCAGGTTTTAAGTAAAAAAAAAAAAAAAA
>NW_015389635.1:0-2726 GCF_001527695.2 Protobothrops mucrosquamatus
CCTCCTTGAAAGGACGCATCCAGAAGCAGCTTTCAGAGTTCACCTGTCTTCTACAGCCTGTTCGCTCCCTCAGTAGCTCATACTATCTCCTTCTGGGAAGATCTGGGTCTTGGCTGCGTTCCTTCTCTTCGGTTTTTCTTGCTTTCGCCTCCGGCATCCTGTACGTCCCTGCATTTTTTTTCTCTCCGCCGGTGTATACATTTTCAATCAAAAAAAAAAACACAAAAAAAGCCAGATCAGCTGTACCCACCATCGTTGCAGTGGAGAGAAACCTCCTCGGATGCTTCTGAAGGACGAGGGCTCTGCTGCAGTTCGTGGAAGGAGAGGAGTGGCCTGGGCCTGCAACGTATCAACACTCCCAATATTATGAACAGCACCAGAAAGCTGAAAGCTTCTGAATTTCAAACCGACTTGACACAGCTTCCTCTTCTGGAAACGCAGAAACGAAACCTGCGATCGGGATGGCGGGCTAGGCCGCGGGGCTCTGCTAAACACTGGCCACTGTGTGCCGGTGCAGCGTAGGACTGCGCCAGCCAAACAGGGAGCAGACATCTTTGCTGGCCTTCCAGCTGCCCCAAAAGGAAAGCGCCTTTCGTCTCCTAATGTGTGCCACAGCAAACCACACCGGGAAAAGCTCATCCATCCTCCATTTCCTCTCTCCCCCCCCCCTGCTTCCTGTCCTTCCGGTCTTCCCAGAAAGCACCTGGAGATGGACTAGAGAACTCAAGAACTCTGTTCCAGAAGCTCTGGAAGAGGGAAATAAATCTCAATTGAATACAATTAATTGAATACATTAAATTGAAGTTTAATGAAGAGAAGGACGAGGGGGGACATGATAGCAAGTCTTCCAGTATCTCAGGGGCTGCCCCAAAGAAGAGGGAGTCAAGCTATTTTCCAAAGCGCCTGAAGGCAGGACGAGAAGCAACGGATGGAAACTAATCAAGGAGAGAAGTAACCTAGAACTAAGGAGAAACTTCCTGACAGTTAGAACAATTAACCAGTGGAACAACCTGCCTCCAGAAGTGGTGAATGCTCCAACACTGGAAGTTTTTAAGAAGAGACTGGACAGCCATTTGTCTGAAATGGTATAGGGTTTCCTGCCTGAGCAGGGGGTTGGACTAGAAGACCTCCAAGGTCCCTTCCAACATCACCATCATCATCATTATAACTGTCTTTCAGTGGCTATAAGGAATCAACTCAGTGCCCTCCCCCACCCCCCAGCCCTAGCCCAATATACCACTCACCGCTAACTGGGTTTAGCTCTTCACACAACGTATTGCCCGCCGGATTCAGTTAAGCCTGTCATGCTAAGAGAACCTTTGCAAATAAATCAATCAGGAAGTTTGATGCGAACTGGTAAGTGAAATTCAGAAGCAGGGCACACAGTCAACTGTCACAACGCAGGTCTCCACACTGAGGGGTTACTCTTAGCTAGTCCTTGACTTGGGAGAGGAGTCAACTGGACTAGTCCACTGCAGGCAGGGATGAAGCCTCTATTGAATTCACTGCAGCAGCGCCTTTGATACAGGTTGGTGCTGCAAAGTTCAAACTCTCTGCTTTTTCTTTCCTGTTGACCATTGCTGGCTTTACCAGATTCAGACCTCATATCCAAAGGCAGAAAGAAAGAAATTTAGGTTACAGTGCCGTGCTAATGTTTTTAAGCAGCAATTCCAGGCTTCTGGTTCTAAACTGATCTAATGATCTTTTAACAAGGGAGACGTTACTCTGCTTCTACAAACTCAGTTGCTCCTTCTGATGACATAGGAAAGGAGAGCCCAGTGGAGCTACGCAACCTATGCTAACTAAGCAAGTGTAAAACTCAAAAAAGCTTTTCACACAACTCAAGAGCCGCCTAAAGTCGTTTGCTGACATGGGGCAGCTATAGAAATTATATAAGTAAAAATGAATAAAATGTGTTTTATGCATAGGAATATGTTTCTTTGTCAGTGGTGGTTTGTTTGATCAGAGCTTAGGATAGCTAGACTGATGAAGAATTTAAATTGGGGGGAGACAGAAAAGGAGGGGGAGACAGACTGGTTATGGAGATCATCCATGAGACAGTACCTTATCAATTACAAGCACTTTCATCTGATGAAGCTCCCAAGAAGCCTTTTGGTAAAATACGTTAGTCAGAAAAGGTACTATCAAACTCCTGATTTTCGCCATCACGTACTAACATTTCCTACAATGCCTCTGTGTGGGTATTGGCTATCTTTCCAAGCCACACTATCTTCACATTCAAGGATGCTGGAAAGTCTACATTTAATCCTTATTACCAGAACACAATGCTGTGAAATCACTTTCTACTCCTAGACCAAAAATCCCAGATGCCAACTAAGTCCTGGAGCACAGAAGCATCTTTCCATGCTTTAAAAGGCATCAGCGTAAAATCCAAGTGAATTAAACAGAGAAACCCCAGCAAAAAAAAAATTCACAGGCCCCTGTGCCCACTGTCATTTGTTGCAAGCCACCCAAAGCTAATTTTATAGATGGCACAACCACGGTTAAAATGGGTTGCCAGCCTACACAGTCCTTTTGTAGAAAAAAGACTCTGGAGAAATTCAAAGGTAGAGTTCAACCTGTATTACACCAAAGACTGAGCTGTTGGATGAATGTATAAACCAAGAGAGCATGAAACATATTGTCCTCAGTTGAATTTCAGCCAAGCAGGAAAACAACTCTGGAGATGTTAAGAGGGTCTGTCATACCTACCTTACTCAGAAGTA
>NW_015389635.1:6632-19191 GCF_001527695.2 Protobothrops mucrosquamatus
AAGGAAGGAGAAAAGGGAAAGGGAGGGAGGGGAAGGAAGGGAAAAGAAGGAACGAAGACAGGCTGGCAGGCACTGGAGTGGTTCAGAGGAGCCCCTTCCATGATGTAGGGTTTCTTTGTAATTTATTTCCCTTAGAGGAACATCAGAAAATGAGCCCCATGGGGTCCCCAAGACTCTTTCTGTGCTGGATGTCCATTAAGAACATGCCAGACAGCCACCCCCTTGGATCACCCCTAAGTGAGGGACTCCTCACCCACCCCCCAGCACTGCCCACTCCTCTGCTCACGGAAGGAAGGATCTCTCGTGCCCCTTCTGCTCCTCTGCAGAACAGAGAATAGACCTGAAGCTGCTCAAATTCACTCACTGCTTTTTGCCCAAACCAAAAAACACTGGTTTCAGTATCTAAATGTGGTTGGAAAAAAAGCATCTACAATACACACACACACACACACATACATATATATACATATGTATATATTAATTGCACCTTGGCATTTTTGACTGCTATACTGCAGTTCTACTTTTTATAATCACTTTTGCCTTGCAGCCCCCCAACTTTGTCAGCAAAAAGAAATCTGAATACATATGTATGTGTATATGTACACACACACACACACATACATACATATATATACAGTACATACAAACACACACACACATATATATATATATATTGTTAGCAATCCAACTTTTGAAAAACACACACACATATATATATACATACATATATATGTATATATTAACTTTTTGTTGGCAATCCAAATTTAACACATACACACGTACATATATATATATATATATACATAGACATACATATACACACATACACACGTTTTAAGGAAAAACAAACACTTGGTAGTTTTCTGTCACCTCCTTACCCCCCCCCCCCGTCCCCCAGGGCTGTCTTTTCAACAGAATCCTCCACAGGGATTGGACTTCCACTCCCATAATCCCCAGTCATGCCAGTATATTGACCTCAGGGTCCTGCTGGGCCAGATTTGCAGTTGTGCCTGCTTCCCGGTCGGCCTCGCCCGTCTTCTGGCTAGGATTCGGCTCCCTGGAGAGCAGGCAGATGCCACCCTTCCCCATTTGGACCAGCAGGCACCGGCGGACGCTCTCGGCTCCCCCCCCCCCNCCCCCCCCCCCATTCCCAGGAGGGCAAATTTCTCAGAGCACTTTGTTCACTTCCCCTGCCGAAACCAGATTGCACGGAAGGGGGGGAATTTTCTGTCCTGACCCGTGTCCAGGGAACTAAACAAACAGCCGGTCTTTCCGTCTGTTGGGCTGAACAAGACAAGGGCAACCGGGAGAACATTCGAAGAGGGTAAGAAAACCCACAAATAAAAAGCAGGGGCAACCCATCATTTCAAACCGTGATAAAAAGGCGTTTATTTCAAAATGACAGTGGTTTTTTTTTTTTTTTCCAAAGGCAGGGAAGACTTTTTAAAAAAAACAAAGAACAAATTGCCTGAACGGATCCATCTGGAATTGGGGTAGCACAAAATTCCTTGCAGATCTCTTTTTTTTTTTTCCCCTCGCTTTCTCAGAAGGCTCAACTCACTGAACCCCGGAGAATTATGGGGAGGGGGAGAGGGACATTCCTTTCCTCCCCCCTAGTGCGACGGGGCAGAAGAGCTCTTTGGCTAACCCCTCCCCCCCCAATTCCACCCCTTCAAACCACATCTGGAAGCCATTGGCGGCCTTCCCGGGGATCCGGTTACCGAAAGCAGATTGCGCATCTGCATACAATTTGCATGGTGGAACACCCCACATTGGCAGCAGAGGAACCCTAAAACCATCGACTTTTCCAGCCTCCAGACCCCCCCCTGGGGGGGAGGCAACAGGCTCCCTCCGCAGCCATCCCGAACCAACTTTTCCCCAATGTAGTTTGACTTCAGGACTGAGCTATGGATGGATCCGACCTATCCGCAGGGCGGCTGGTTGGGGGAATCTGATGGGGAGGGGGATATCTGCTTAAGCCCTGGTGGAGCCCCCTTCCCAGAGGCGCTGTCTGGGAAGGGGGGAGCTCCTTGCTGCCTGACTGCCAGTTTCTGCATAGGAGGTGCCAGCTTGGGCAAAAGGGGCTGCTTTGCTGGCATTAAAGCAAGCAGAGGACGCTTGTCGGGACTCCGGACCCCCCCACCAAGCCCAGGACCTGAAAACCAACCCAGGGTAATCCCACCCCTCCCCACCCCATCTCCCAAGCAGCCCAGACTCTGAGTTTGCTCTTCAGTAACACCTTCCTATGCCCAGAACCCTTATGGTGCTCCCACGGAGAACCCTGGAGCTGGATTTGGATGGGGGGGGGCAATCTAGCGTGCCCCTTGCTTAACCCTGGAGCTCTGCCTTCATTCCTCTCTTTTAATTCAAAATGCAAAAGCTCACGAGAAGTGAACTGAGAGACAGATCAACCGCGTGGGCTTCTGAGGACACCAAACGCCTTGAAGGGACCCTGACAGATCCCAGCCCTGAAGCCAGAAGGGCCATGAAGTCACAAGCCCGGGCAGACCCCAGCCCCATTCCCCTTTCAACGGAGCCCACGTACAATATGCATCCCCCCCCCAAAAAAACGCCTTTCCCCATCTGTTCACTTGGAAGCGTGCGCGAGATAGAGATAGAGAGACTAAGATAATCATAACATTTTAAAAATTCCATACGTTTTCCCCACCGCCCCCTCCCCCCAAAAAGTTCCAGTGCTCTGCAAAGTTGTAAAAATAACTTCTCTATTTTACAAAAGGCTGCGTGTCCGTTGTGGCCGGGCTGGGGCTGGTTACCGCGACGGAGCGGTTCTCCCTTTGGAAAAGTGGCCGAAGACTTAAAAGCTGGCTCAGGTCTTCGGAAAGGATTGGCGTGCCGAGCCCATGGGAGACGCCATGGGAAGGCCTCCGTGGCGAGTGGACGTCACGCAAAGGGGTCTTCCGAAGGCCCTTTGCAGCTAAGGGCGCGAGAGAGGCCGGGGGGAGGCTCCCTTTGGTTCTTAACACGGAGGAAGCGGAGAACTGGGGGCTCCTGCGTGGGCGCCCCGGTTTTCTTCGGCGGGAAGCCTCACCAAACTTCACATTTCTGCGGGGGATTCATAGGCGCACCGGGCCTGCACTGGAAGTGCTTGGAAAAGTCCCTGGAATTGGAGACGGTCCCGATGACTCGGAAGCGGGAAGGGCTGTGGGGGTCCGTGACGAGTCCTTCGTGGGAGCTCTCCGGGGTACGGACGGAACACCAGACCTGGGAGAAGCGAGGGGCAAGAGACAGGGGCTCAGTGGGGCAGACTGAGGAGTGGGGGGCTGAGAGAAACCTTCCAGGGCAGGGGTAGGCAGCCTTGGCTCTTTTATGACTCGTGGACTTCAACTCCCAGAATTCCTGAGCCAGCCACGCTGAGGAGACAGGGAGAGGTTTCCAAGCTGAGCCATGCTGGCTGAGGAATTCTGGGAGGTGAAGTCCACCAGTCATAAAAGGGCCAGGTTTGAAGACCCCTGCTCTAAATGGGCCTTACTGTAGACCTGATGGCTGCACAGACTAGGCCAGGGGTAGGCAACCTTGGCTTTTTTATGACTCGTGGACTTCAACTCCCAGAATTCCTGAGCCAGCCATGCTGAGGGGAAAGGGAGAAGTTTCCAAGCTGAGCCATGCTGGCTCAGGAATTCTGGGAGTTGAAGTCCACGAGCCACGAGGGGGCCATAGTTCCCCCATGCTGGCTCAGGAATTCTGGGAGTTGAAGTCCACGAGTCATGAGGGGGCCATAGTTCCCCCATGCTGGCTCAGGAATTCTGGGAGTTGAAGTCCACGAGTCATAAAAGAGCCAAGGTTGCCTACCCCTGTTCTAGGGAGATATGGGGGGGGGAGAGTAGAGCCGAGATCTGGTCGCGGCTGAGTCCCACCTGGGCAAAGGCAACGAAGAAGAGCTGATCGTTGGTGAGGCCAAGCGCGGGCAGAGATGGCTCCTGCCCGTTCTTCTTCACCCAGTTCCGATAGGCCTGCGGACAAAGAAAGGGCAGAGTGAGCCACACCCGAGCCCGGCTAGGGCTCCCCACGAGGGCTGCACCCCCTCAGCTCACCCGGTAGGCGGCCTTCAGCCCCCCGTTGTCCGCAATATTCTCCCCCAGAGTGTATTTGCCGTTCACGGCTTCTCCATTGACCGAGTAGTTGCCGTACTGCTCCACCAGGCACTCGGTGTGCTGCTTGAAGGCCTCCACCGAGGAGTTCTTCCACCAGGGCCGGAGATTGCCATCCTTGTCGTACTCGCGTCCTGTGTAGACACACCAAGGATCAGAGCTGGTCCGGTTTGCCAGAATAGGAGAACCAGGCCTGCCAAGGGGCCCTGGAGGGATTCGCTACCCGGGTCCTATTTCTCGAGAGGAGGAAAAATGGTGCCCGCTTCCCACCAAAGCAGCCCTGCGTGCTCACCTTGATCGTCAAAGGCGTGTGTCAGCTCGTGGCCCACCACAACTCCAATCCCCCCAAAATTGATAGCCCTGTAAAAGAAGCCACAGGACAGACGGGGCTCAGCTGGACAGTGTCAGGGCTGCATCTCACCTAACCAAGCTTCATGTGCTGGTGATAATAATAATGATAATGATGATAATAATGATGATGATGATGCCATGTGGAACACAACACGCCAGATATCGCAGTTATAGAGAACCGAAGCGTACAGCTGATTGATATCGCTGTACCAGGAGATGCCAGAGTCGAAGAAAAAGAACTGGAAAAAAATATCACGACCTGGCCATCGAAACTGCGCGATTATGGATGAAACGTGTAACAGTGATACCCATTGTCATCGGGGCACTGGGAGCTATGTCCCAAAACTTTGCAAAATATTTCAAGAAACCGCAGCTTCCTGCAATAACTCCAGCAATGCTACAAAAAACTGCCCTGCTCGGAACATCTTACATTTTAAGGAGGTACCTGGTTGACACCTAGGATGCTGGCAGCAACCCATGTCAACCATCAGTGCCAGTCAATATGGATTGCAAAAGGCAGCCTTACTAGGAACTGCTTCCATCCTGCGACGAGATCTGTAATACCATCAATTCAAACATCCACATCTGCCCATCCCAGGTCCTTGGGAAGGACTCGATAGGTAGACAAAAATGCCAAATCCAGTCTGAATATCTGGCTGACTGTGCGATGATCCATAATAATAATAATAAAGTTGGAAGGGACCTTGGAGGTCATCTAGTCCAACTCCCTGCTCAGGTAGGAAACCCTATACCATTTTGGACAAATGGCTGTCAAGTCTCTTTTTAAAAACTTCCAGTGTTGGAGCATTCACCGCTTCTGGAGGCAGGTTGTTCCACTGGTTAATTGTTCTCACTGTCAGGAAATTTCTCCTTAGTTCTAGGTTGCTTCTCTCTTTGGTATTGGGGGGGGGGAGAGAAGGAAGGATTGAAATGTGAAAGAGAGCAAGCACCTGATTGGACATTTGCAGATAACTCGGGGGGGGGGGGAGAGAATGAAGTTTCCTTCGTGCTGTTTGCACGGGAAAGCCTCAGATTCAACTTACGCCACTTCTGTAACCATTTAAGCTTCGGTAAAGTATATTCTTGGCAAAATCATACGGCCAGGAGTCTCTCTTTCCTAAATGACCGAGTGGGACAGTTGACACCGTCCCCCCAAATGCTGTCTGCATCGTGGATCTTTCGCCCCATCAAAATTATCTCATCTTGACAGGGTCCAGTCCCTCCTCTCCATCATCCGGGCCCCAGGAGACTTTGACAGAGAGTCAAGGACGTCACCGGATGTTCACACACACACACACACACACACCCACACACCCTGCTGCCTCTGGCCGTCAAAAGGGGCAGCTGGAGCAGTTCCTGGAGGGAAGGAACTGCGCCTCTGTCTTCCTCTCCGGGACCACCAGCTTCCCGCCCCCAATGCCAAGAGACAGACCGGGAAAGACCGTCGTACTTGGGGTAATTCCGCGTGTAGAACGGAGACTGCAGAATTCCAGCCGGGAAGATGACCTCGTTTTTGGTGGGAGAATAATAAGCGTTCACAGTTGGGGGGGTCATGCTCCACCTGGGGAAAGACGACGAACCAAGAGAAGCCGTCAGGACCAAGGTCCAGGAGACACGGCTCAGCTCTCTCCTTCAGCCCCCTCCTCCCCCCTTCCCGGATCTGGCCCAAGAGGACGGTTCTCGGCCGATTCCTACTCACTGGTCGCGGTTCGGAGGCTTGCGAAGCTGGTCAGCGGCCACCCGGGCGGAGAAGTTGGAGAACTGCATAACGTTCTCGTAGTACAGGTCAGGCACTGGGTCGTACTGCCAAGACCAAGAGGGAGCCTCATCAGAGCCAAATGCCCACCAGGAGGGCTCCCTGCAGCCTGTACCCACCCGCTCCCCCTACACACACACACACAGCAGGTGTGACTCACCTCGTGGAAGACTTTGTCCAGCTCTTTGGGGTCCAGGATGAACTTTGGGTAGCCAATCATGTCATAGATGGCGTCGGCCTTCTCTCTGGCTGAGCGCCTGGTCTCCTCGTCCATCCACACAAGGCTGGCCAGGCTCTCCTCCAGCGCCCTTTTAATCTCCAGGATCATCTCCTCAGCCTGCGGGGGGGAGGGGGGAGAAAGTGAGGCTAGCCAGCCCTTCTCTGGCAGTGTGGGGTGCTCCAGGGCAGAAGGGAGAAGGGCTCCCCAAATCTACTCTACTGAAGCCGGAGGAGGAGGAGGAGCACGGCTGCTCTAGGAAGGAGGGGTCTCCTCTCTCCTCCTGCGTGGGGAACCCCCGACCTGCTCCAGGGAAAGCCAGCGAGGCTTAGTGGAACCCTGGGAACCTGGAGCCTCCTTCTAAAAGCCCCGCCAAAGAGCTCCAGTCATGCCAGGGGAGAAGAGAGGCTTACCACCGTCCGGCTGTCTTCGGCAAAGGTGGCCTTCACAAACATGGCACCCAAGACGAAACCCAGGCTGTTGTCGGTGTCGCTGATGCAGTACTTCCAGCGGGGCAGGCACGTCTGCAGAGGAAGAAGGTCACTCGCACCCAGCTCTGGCCTCTGGCTGCCCTCTTGAGACGGCCCTGTGCCAAGTCCTTCCCTCGGCCGGAGGTGCTACTTTGGGTTCAGACCGAGGAAGGTGACTGGCTGGTGCCCAAAGGATGCCCGGGGCTGCAGGCACCGGCAGAGGCGGGAAAAGCCTTCGGATCCAGCACCAGGTGAGCGTGGCGCTGCAAGGCTGGTGGCGGGCAGCAGAGGGCGCTCCAGGGCAGCCAATCCCGAGAAGCAGGAGGAACTTTTTTTTCCCTCGGGGGCAACGGGACTCCCCGCCACCCCGGCCACCCCTTCCTGCGTCCTTCCCTGCAGCCAAGCCTGGGAACCGCCTGGCACCCACCTTCTTCGATCCGTACATGACTTCCAAGAACTTCTCCCCCGCTTCCTGGAACCGCTGGTCCAGGAAACTCGCGCCTTTCCTCACCAGGTGCCAAATCATGTAGTTGCGCAACACCCTGGCGCAGAGAGAAAGAGAGAGAGAAGGACTGAGGAAAGCCGGGAAAGGGTGGTGAGGGGTGGGTGGGGGAACGACAAGGCTTTCTTCTGCCCTGGCCAGGACCCCCCGTGGGGTCCTCCCGTTCAAGGCCCCCTGCCCCAAAGTTCCTGCCCCTCCCTCACCTCTTGTCCGTGTTCAGGATGAGCAGGGAGACGCGTTGGAGATACTCCCTGGCGTAGACCACCACGGGCTCCGATTCGTTGATCTCCACCGGGTCAAAGACTTCCTTGAGCAACGGCATCCAGTCGATGGCCGGGGCCAGGTCCTTCCAGGGCAGAAAGGAGGAATATAGCAATATAAATGAAAATTTGTTTTAGAAATGTATTAATGAGATTATAATATATCTTAAAACAAATGGAGAGTTTCAGTTTAAGTTTAAATATGTGAGACACTATAGATTTGTATAGAATAGACCAGGGGTAGTCAACCTTGGCTCTTTTATGACTCATGGACTTCAACTCCCAGAATTCCTGAGCCAGCATGGGGGAAATATGGCCCCCTCATGACTCGTGGACTTCAACTCCCAGAATTCCTGAGCCAGCATGGGGGAAATATGGCCCCCTCATGACTCGTGGACTTCAACTCCCAGAATTCCTGAGCCAGCAGGGATCAGCTTGGAAACCTCTCCCTGCCCCCTCAGCATGGCTAGGTCAGGAATTCTGGGAGTTGAAGTTCACCAGTCATAAAAGAGCCAAGGTTGCCTACCCCTGGCCTAGTCTGTGCAGCCATTAGGTCTACAGTAAGGCCCATTTAGAGCAGGGGTCTTCAAACCTGGCCCTTTTATGACTTGTGGAGTTCAACTCCCAGAATTCCTCAGCCAGCATGGCTCAGCTTGGAAACCTCCCTGTCCCCTCAGCATGGCTGGCTCAGGAATTCTGGGAGTTGAAGTCCACGAGTCATAAAAGAGCCAAGGTTGACTACCCCTGGAATAGACACTGAGCGGTTGAAAGTTTTGATTGATTAAGAGAATTTATATTTAGATATATTAATGAATGATTTTATTCAAATCAATTTGATTATAATATTCGATATAGACAGAGAGGGAAATTTTACGAAATATTGTGTGAACTGTATATTTATAATGCTATCATTTTCTTTTTGTAATTGATCACCATATCGCCACGTTGGCTCTTAAGCTTCTGTCGGTGTAAAATGGAAAACTAATAAAAATTGTTTATAATAAAAAAAAGAAAAAAGAAAGGAGGGGTGGAGGGTGAGACCTCCTCAAGGGCATCCAGCCCCCTCCTCAAGGGCGACGAGGCCACCTCCCTGCCTGCCACCCAGTCACCCCACGGGGAACGGACAGCTGCCGGAGAACCAGGCCTGGGTCCCCGAAAGGAGATCGGGGCTCAGGGTGGCCGGAGTTGGCTTCCATTTCTTTCTAAGCCTCGCCTCGGACGGGAAGGAACGTCTCCAGGAGAGCCGGAAGCCATCAGCATCCTCGTCTAAGGGCTGATTGGCTGATAGGGATGATGCTGGAATGCCCCCCCCTCCATCCTTCACCCCTTTCCAAGGATGCCAATCTGAGGCAGAGCTGACGGCAGAGCCCCCAACGTCCGCGCACACACACACACACACCCCACCTCACCTTGAGCTCCCCAGCGGGCATTTTGTGGTAGATCAGTTCCTCATCCCGAAGCTTCTCCTGGGGGGTGGTGATGTTGGCCAAGGTGGTCTCGAAGTCCAGAATTTCTTGCATCTGCGGCCGGACAGTGGCCTCCTCCTCCCCGCTGACCAGCACGCCAAGCTGGACCATGAAATTGAGATACGCCGCCAGCACCTGCAGGAGTAGGAAAAAAGGGACGTGGCCTTGGCTCAACGTGGAAAGACCCCCACGTCTGAGGAGGGGGGGCAAAAAAGGCCGTGCCACCCTCACAGGGCGACGGGCAGAGTCTGGAAAGGAGGGAGGCTGTGCCCGACTCAAGAGGGCCCTGCTGCGGGACCACCACTCACTTTCTCGTTCTGGGTTTTGTTGAGGTAGTAATTCCGGGACGGTAGCCCCAGCCCTGACTGGTCGATCTGGAAGAGAAGCAGCAGTGAGAGAGAGGAGGGGGTGAGCCTGGGCAGCGGGGCGGCGAGGCAGGCGATTCTGGGGGGGTGGGGGTCCCCTACCTGGATGATGTTGCTGCTGGAATTCTTCGAGTCGACGCTGACCGAGATGGAGAAGAAGGGGGTGAGGTGGTAGTGGGCTACCAGGGCCAGCAGCGTCTGGTTGAAACCGTACTCTCCCGAGGGGGCGCTGATATTCCATCCTCCAAGCTGGGGGGGGGAGAGAGAGAGAGAGAGAGACCCTCTGGGTCAAGAGAGCAGGAGAGCCAAAGAAGCCCAAAGCCGCCCCCCCCCCCAGAATGGCGTTCTTGTCACCCCGACTGAGTAGCTTAAGAGCGTCAATTGCAAGGTTGTTGGGTTTTTTTTGCTCAGCACTGGCTCTGGACCACACTTCCCATCGTTCTGAACCGGGCCAGCCAGCACCAGCTGGGACCATCCAGATGCTAACGCCCACGAGGGGTTGGCCCCAGAGCGATTGGGGAGCGGGGGGGGCAAAGAGAGCCGAACGCTTCTGCCAAGCGAGGCCTTTGGTCCCGGGGACCCCGTCCCGGTTACCTTCTGGACCTGATCCACCAGCGGTTTGGCCTGCAGCTCCTCTATCCGGCTCTCGTTCATGCAGGACTGGTAGTAACGCTGCACTTTGCGCTCGGCCTCGCTCCGCGACAAGGGGGCCGTGGTGTTTTCTGCAGAGAGGAGACCACACAGTCACCCCTTTCCTGCCCCCCCTTGCACCCCACGGCCCTTCCCCGCGGGATCCAAAGGGACCCACGGTGCTCCTTCTGGATTCCCCCCTTGCTCTACGCTCCGACATCTGGGATCTGTTGGGGACACAGTTGGGGAGAACAGATGCTCCTTCCCAGGGAGGCCTCTCTCGAGGGGGCGTCTCGTCCCCTCCTAGGGGGCACGGAAGAGACCCCCAAAAGAGCCTCCCCCCTCAATGGCTCAGCAGGCTTTGCTTTTGTTCTGGTGGGGGGCAGGACCAGGCGCTTCGCTGGGAGTAGCTGGGGGACAGCTCTTTGGAAGCCCAGATTTGGGCTGGAGAAAGGAAGGTAAGGGTCTGTAGCTATGGAAATCCCACCCACCCCCCACTCCAGACAGCTGTGGATTTGGGCTGGAGAAAGGAAGGTAAGGGTCTGTAGCTATGGAAATCCCCTCCCGCCCCTCCAGACAGCGTCCCTCTTCACTGCCAAGAGAGGAATATTTAATCGGGTAAATTCCCCCCCCCTCTGCACATGGATGCGTCTTTGGGGAGGGGGGGAGGGAAGGACAATCCCTGGAAAATTGCAAGAGGCCCAGTCATGGGAAAACTGAAGTGGGAGGGGGCTGTTGGGGAGCGGAAAGCCGTAGAAACACACAAATGCAGAGAGAGACACACACACAGACAGAGACTGGGGTCTCTGTCCTGCTCTAAGGCAGTGCTGGAAAGCTCGGGCTCTGCAAGGACACCCCCCCCAAACCAGAGAGAAAGAACCCCCCCCCTCCCAGCCTCCAAGGAGGAGGGACCTAGCACAGGGCTTTTCAACCTTTTCACCCATGGTACCACTTTTAGGATAGGGCAATATCCGAGTACCGCCAGTCGCCTAGCAAGGGGTCAAAAACTTGATAACCAAAAAAGGAAAAAAGTGATGAAGTACAGGTAGTCCTCGACTTACAACAGTTCGCTTAGTGACTGTTCGAAGTTACAATGACACTGAAAAAAGTGCCTCCCAAGCCACAACCGAGCAAGACACCTGCCTGCCCACCCGACCGCGCTCTTCCTCCTGTCTGAGGTTTTCATTGTTGTGAGCATTTCTGTTGAGGATTGGCAGCAGAGGTGGGGTGGGGGGGTGTTTGGTTTTTATCCCCCCCCCCCGTCTGCTGGGAGGTTGCAGCAGGTTTTGGTCCCTTCACATGACCCTGGGACACCGTGACCGTCATAAATATGAATCAGTTGCCAAGCATCTGAATGTAAATCACAAGACCCTGGAGATGCTGCAACATTCCAGCTGATCGGTGCTTCTTCTGGGCTCAGCGGAAGCGCCAGGATCAGTGCTGCTTTCCAGCTGATTGGTGCTCCTTCTGGGCTCAGCAGAAGAACCAGGATCAGCGCTGAGCTCCAGCTGGAGCCTGGCGCTGATCCTGGCGCTTCCGCTGAGCCCTGACAGCCCTGCAGCTCCAACCGTCTCTCGCTCAGGCTTGTGCATTGCTGCCACCGGTTCACCTCGTTCCCCTCCCCTGCTACCACTTTTCTAGGATGGTCGCGTACCACCTGCCAGGTGCCAATGGACCACAGGTGGTACCGGTGCCCAACCCACCCAAGAGGCTCTTCAAGGCTGCCTGGTTGTGCTCCCAAAGCTTGTTGAAGGTCCCCCAGCGGGAGTGGCCGTCCGGGATGGGGTTCCTCTTGACCCAGCCGCCGCAAGCATAGCTGAAGAAGTCCTCGCAGGGGTCCACCGCTTGGTCCAGCGAGCTGAGGATGGAGCTGGTCACCGAGATGCAGGCCTGGCTCAGGCAGGCCTCTGAAGGGAGGAAGAGGACGAGGAGGAAGGCGGCCGTCACCTCAGGGAGGGGCTGGGGGAGACCTCCGTCCCCCCCTCCCCCCGAGAGGAGGCAGGCCAGGTGGACGGCCAGCAAACTCACGCGTCTGGTACTGGAAGAGCAGGACGGACAGGCAGGCCAACAGGCCCAGGAGAAGGAGGAGCGTCAGGACCAACAGGCACTTCTCCGGCTGCGTCCGCTGCGCCCAGCAGCCCTTTCTGGCTCCTGGCCCACGGAAGTTCACCTGGGGCAGAAGGAAAGAGGGAGAGTCAGAGAAGCAGCAGCCCCCTCTGCCACGGGGCCCAGGGACGTGGGGAGCCCTCCCCGTCTGCTTGCCAGCCTGCAAAGAGACAGAAGGACGGCCAGGCACCCCCACCAGGCGCTCATTTGTGTGCCGGGGGCCACTTCCTGCCTTGGGACCCTTCCTTTCCGGGGAAAGAGGGCAAATGCTATGGGGAGGGGGGCCTGGGGGGCACAGGAGCCCAGAGCAGAGACGGCCAAGGAAAG
>NW_015389635.1:19696-38952 GCF_001527695.2 Protobothrops mucrosquamatus
TCTTCCTCCTCCCCTCCTCCTCCCTTTCCTCCTCCTCCTCTTCTCTTCCTCCTCCTCTTCTTCCTCCTCCTCCTCTCCTCCTCCTCCTCCCCTTCTCCCCCTCCTCCCCTTCTTCCTCCTCCTCCCCTTCCTCCTCCCCTCCTCCCCTCCTTCCTCCTCCTCCTCCCCTTCCTCCTCCAGGGCAGGGGAACCAGAGGATTTCCCTGCAGGCAGCCCTCCTTTTCTGGCGCAGGGAAGGCGGCCAAGGGGGGGGGGCAGGGGGCTTACATCCACCCCTGCCCTGCCTGGGCCAGAGCTTGTCTGTCAAAGGAGGGGGAGGAGGAGCCCACCGGCTTTCCTCTGGCTTCTCACCGGAAGGGAGAGGGCCAGAAAGCCAGGAGGGGAAGGCCAGAGGCCGGGCAGCGGAGAGAAGGAAGGCCTGGGAGGGCTCAGGGACCCCCGAGTGCCCCCAGTTCTCCGCTTCTGCCCTTCGGCTGCTGCTGCTTCTGGGCTGCGCGGAGATTTTCCACCGAGGAATTCTCTTTGTTTTGCTCTACCAAAACCGCCTGCGGTGCCGCGTTTGACAAGGTGGAAAAGCCAAGGGTTTTCCTGAGCCAAGGAACGGGGAACGCCCTCCCTCCGCAGACGCCCTGCCTCTTTCTCCCCCTGTGCCCCCCCCGCAAGAGGCAAGGGTCAGCAGGGGGCCAAGCAGAGGCTGGTCTGGGGCGTGGAACCCCACACCAGGAAGGGACCTCCGAGGTCTAGTCCAGCTCTCTTCCCAGGAGGAATTTGCTCCACCAAATCTGTCGGGAAGGGGACCTTCAGAGGCCATCCAGCCCAACCCCCTTCTCGGGAAGAATCCGCCCCACAAAATCCCTCTCTGAGAGGAACCTCAGAGATCCCCTAGTCCAGCCCTCTTCCCAGGAGGGACCCACTGCACACAACCCCGGTCTGGAAGGGGCCTCCCGAGGTCATTTAGTCCAGCCCCCCCCTTTCCCAGGAGGAACCCGCTATGCAGAATCCTAGAACGAAAGAGCGGGCAAAGGTTTGAGAGTGGGAACTTCAAAAACCAGCAAGACCATGACTAGGAAAGGCAGAAGCCAGCAGATCTTAGGAGGAGCCCCCCCCACACACACACACAACCACAACCACCCCTGAACCCACAGGGTTCATATCCACCTGCAGCCTCACTGGAGGTTGGCATCTAAAGGAAGCAGAGGGGGGGGGGCGAGGGGACAGGAAGCAGAGTCCGGAGAACTGCACGGTCGTGCAAGGGGGGAGGACCCGTAGCCCCATTCTTTCGACCGGGTTCTCTTTCGACCGTCGTAACGGGTGGGTGGGTGGGTAGAAACGAAAGATGCTCCCCTTAGACGGGGGGGGTGTGTGTTCCGAGGACTCTACCCGTGCACCGATGGGTTCCGACCTCGTCAACCAGAGGAGAATCTGCCATCCGCACCCCCTGCCCCCCAGGGATGCCCAGCCTTGAACCAGCACTGCTCCACCCTGCTTTTCCAGCCCCCCCAGCCCCCCCAGCAGGCTCCTGAGATGGGCAGGTGGCTGCCCAAGGCTGGAGCAGAACCAGGAGAATCTGCCATCCGCCCCCCCTTGCCCTCCAGGGATGCCCAGCCTTGAAGCAGCACTGTTCCACCCCGCTTTTCCAGCCCCCCTTCAGCCCCCCACAAGGCTCCTGAGATGGGCAGCTTGGCCAGGGGAACAAGGGCCGAGTCCAGCCAGCCCTTCCCAGGAGTCTCTCCCAGTAGCCCCACAGTGGACTGGACAGGGCTGGGGGACGTCAAGGGCCTTTGAGGAGGGGAGGCTGAGGGCCAGGGAACCCTCCGCCGGAAGGGGGGGGGCCACCCTCCCTCCTCACCTGCACCCCATTGGGGTAGATCTCTCCCTCCAGGGCGTCCACCAGCTCCTCTTCGTCCAGGGTGGCCCGCTTGTAAGTGGACATCTGGAAGGCAAGGGCAGAAAGAGGCTCTCAGCATTATCGGCGGCCCCAGGCCCCGCTCTCCTGCCCCACCTGGCCCCACATCCCCAGAGGTGCTTACGCAGACCACAAAGCAGCCAGCCCTCCCATACAGGTGTGTCCCAGCATGCAGTTCCCGCCCAGCCTCCGTCCCTCCCCCCACCCCACGCTCATTGCCCCCCTCCCCACAGCCCAGACCTCCCTCCCTCCTTCCCAGCCCCTCCTGCTGGAGAGGGATCTGCCCCAAAACAGGAAGCCCAGGCAGCCAGGCGGATAACCGGGGTTTGTGAAGCCGCATTCCTGGCGGAGAGAGGCGGCTTCCTGGAAAGCCGGCCCCAGAACGCCTGCCCTCCTCTCCCCACCCACCCACAGGAGATGCCCGCTGTCTGGAGATGCCTCGCGGCGCCAACCCGACGGGCACGTGGCCGCCCAAGGCTTGAGCAGGACCGGAGAATCTGCCATCCCCCTGCCCCCCCCAGGGATGCCCAGCCTTGAACCAGCACTGCTCCACCCCGCTTTTCCAGCCCCCACCCCCCCAGCTCCTGAAGAGGCAGCATGATCCAACCCCCCCTTTTCCCTGGGGGGTCCAAGCCCCCCCTCCATCCCCCCAGCCTGCCGGCTCCTGGCACAGCATCTGGCAGCCTTATCGGCCCTACTTGGTTTCCTGTTTCGGTGGCTTGGTTGATACAAGTCTCCAAGGCCGGAGCTGGGGAGGCGGCATGGCCCCCCCCTGCCCGTGTCCTTCTCCCCTTGGACCCCCCCAGCCCAGCCTGGACCCTCCCCAGACACAGGTTCTGAGGGTGCCCGCCTCCCCAAGATGGCCAGCGACATGGACAGCCTTCTAAAAGCCCAGGTGAGTTTCCGAAGCAGTCCGAAAGAGCTGAGCCTCCTCGCTCAGGGGCAGTGTACCTCTCAGTGCCCAGGAGAGAGGCTACTGCCCCGTTTCGGAGGGACCCGGAAGGAACCAAACCAAGCAGAAGGCAGAAGAAGACCCTGATCTGCTCAACTAACTAAGTCCCAGCCAGCTCAGGGCAACGACGACGCGTAAACCAGGCGGGGGAATCCTGAAATTCTCCCGGGAAACGCTGGCCTGGAGAACAGACCTTCGGGCTGAGGCTTCCTTCCGACCAGCTGCAAGCCCTCGGGGGTCTCTCCTCAGCCCCCCCCCCCAGCTGCTGGGAAGAGCATCTCCTCGCCCTGCCTCACGCCGGCAGCCATGGGGGTCCTGCTTAGCTCTGCCGGGATGCAAAAACAGCCCCCCGGCATGGCCGGCTTGTTTACCGAAAGGCCTTCCCAATCCCTGCCCTGCTGCCATTTCCGGCTGGGCTGGCTGCCTTCGCCGCCGCCGCCTCCGTCCCAGCTCCTCTGCCAGGCAAGGGCCGACCCTGCTCTCCCACCCACCCACCCACCTACTCACCCATCCACCCCAACCCCCCTACCTGCTCAGCTGCCGGAGGAAAAAACTACGCTGGGTCAGCCAACCGGCAAATTCGGCCTGACAGAATCAAGGCGGAAGGAGAGGTCGCTCCCGTCCCACTTCGGGAAGCCGAGCGAAGGGGGGCTTGTAAAGGGGGGGGCCCTGCAGCCCTGGCCAAAGGCTTCCAAGGCTGGCCAAGCCAAGCTCCCTTCACTTCAAGGGGGGTGGTGCTTTGTGGGGGGGGGAGGAGGAGGAGATGCCTCTTTTCCCCCTGACCTTATTCGGGCAGCCGCACACCCCCATCAGCGTCCGGTGTCTCTTCTTACAGGGTAAACAAGCCAGGAATGCTGTCCAAGCCAGAAGCGCAGCTGGTGCACCTGACTGCAGCCCAAGCAACCTTAAGGAAGCCCCCCCCTCCCCATGGAGCAGCCGGCCTTCCCATCACACACACACACACACACACACAGAATACAGAAGAACAGAGCGGGAAGGGACCTTGTAGGTCATCTAGTCCAGTCCCCTGCTCAAGCAGGAGACCCTATACCAGAGGTAAGCTGGCTCAGGAATTCTGGGAGTTGAAGTCCACGAGTCATAAAAGAGCCAAGGTTGCCTACCCCTGCCCTATACCATTTGTACCACACACACACACACACACACAGATAACGCAAATAAATTCTGCTGGAATAAAGTCCAAACGGGCAGCCAGGGATAATCCATGCCCCCCCCCCTTCTCCTTCCTTACAGCTGACCCCTTTCTGGAGACCCAGAGTTACTGCAGCCCCCCCCAGAAGAAAAGGGATGACCCCCTTTCAGGAGACCCAGAGTTACTGCAGCCCCCCACCCCCCAAGAAGAGAGGCTCACCGCGAGGGCCGCCGAAGCTGGGATGTTTTCCCCCCAAAGTCTCTTCTTCGGCTGGAGACCAGGCGCACGTGCTGGAATTTATGTAACCCCGCACCGCCCTCCCCAACCAACCACGGGAGCCTATAAAGGGAGAGCAAGTCGGGGGCCAGCCTGGAGGAGCTCAAGGAACGTCCCACACGAAGGCCGGCCCGGCTGGGGGAGCAAACAAGGCCTTCGGTCACAAACAGCAAGGGAGGGGGGAGTGCTGGCCGGAGGAGAAGGCAAAAGGGTCTCCCGCTTCTCAGCATTGTCTGAAGGGGGGGCAACAAAACCCACTCAGACCAGCTGGATATCTGGGCCAGTCTTTCCCACCACCTTCTCCCTGCCCCCCCCCCCAGGCTATGCTGCTCCTTCCAAATTAAAGACAAAGCCTTGGAACCGAGGGGAAGGCAGATTCTGACCCCAGGCTACGAGCAAGGAATGTGGGGGTCAGGGGTGACTGCCTCTTTCCCCCCCCCACCCACCCAGAGCACGCTGCCCCTTGCCGGAGCCTATGAATCTGCCCTGGCTAGGGACACATTAAGCAGAAGCATCCCTTGGCGTTCCTTTCCATCTTTAGGAAGCGGGCAAATTGCTGTGCAGCAGAAAACCGCACCGTGCCCAAACAGGACACACAATCACAGCACCGCAAGAAACGAAACGCGTGGGCTGTTCCCACCCCAGTTCAGAAGCCGCACAAAACCAACGCCGGCAAACAACAGACTTGCCCACTTCGGACTCAACTCTCTCCGAAGCCTTTGGCACGCAACCCGCAGCCTCAACGGGTGTTCTGCCACACACCTCCTCCTCCTCCTCCCACGGAGCCCCCAAGAACTGGGGCCGGCCACTCATGCATGTCCCAGGAGGCCGAGGGTCTCCTCAGCCAGCCTTCTTCTTTACGTGCCCTCCCACCTACATTTTCGAGGGTAACCGTGATTCCTCTGCTGCCAGGAAATAAAACCTGATTTTAGGCTTATAAACACTCAGCCCGGCCTCATTCAGCCAGGACAAACCATTCGCTCCTCTCCCTAAAAAAAATTGGGGCTCCTGTGCCAAGCTTGGGACCGGGGTCTGGGGGAGACTCCGTTCTTGGGGAGCCTAAAAGCCAAGCCCTCTCCGAAGGGTTAGGACTCCGTTGACCAGGAGCCCCAGCTCCAATTTTCCCATTTCTCCAGCATTGCCTGCAAATGCCACCTTTTCCCTTTCTACCGCACCCATCTCCAGCACCATCCAGACCCCAGAGATTCAGCCATTCAGCTGGGAAATGGCAGCTGGATCTGAAGACCAGCTTGTTTCCTATCTGACCAAAGCTAGAAGCCCCCTTCCCTACAACTTGGTTCCCCCTAGGTCAGGAGGTCAGCAAAGGCTGACAGGCTGGCTTGTAGACTCCTGGTCAAAGGGCCTTTGCTATCTCTCTGCACATGCCCAGGAAGGATGGGTTGGAACCCCCTCCCCTCCCCCAACCGCTTCGGCAACCTGAAACAAGGCGTGCCGGACTCGGAGTTCATCCACACGAGAAACTGGGCATTTCTGGTCCTGAATCACTTCCTGTTTGAATTTCTCGCTGGGCCTGGAACAGAACAGGCTGCACAGTTCCCACTGCAGCCGCCAGCAGGGCTCCTTTCCATCTGGACCGGCTCCCCTTCCCGGGGTTGAGGGGGAGGCACAGCCTCTCTCCCCCCCCCCCCCCCCCACGCAAGAGGAAACGGTCTTGGCAGCCTGGCAGAGCCAGGAAATGCACCAGCAGTGTCCTGACCCATGGCCTCAGCAATGCAGGGGCTGGCGGCCGCTGGGTTGAAAAAGGGCCGGAGCACCAGTTGTGCACCCCGCAAGCCCTGACCCCGACCCAGGCAGGGGGAAGGAGATCTAGGCGGGAGCCGTACTTCTGCGGACAGCTGTGTGAGAATGCGGCGGGTGGTGTGAGGAACAGAGAGTCCTAAATCACCAAGAGCTCTTCCTGGCCCCCCAAAAGACGGCCAGATCCGCTGTTCAAGGCCCAAACAGGAGGCACAAACCCACTTTACCCACCTCTTTCTAAGCAGCTCTGCCCACTAGGCGACTGGGCCAGTTCTCCTAAGTTCGTTCAGACTGTCCCAGCCTGGGCCTCCCTCCTCCTAGCAGACTGGGAAGCAGCTGCCGAGCGAGCGCTGTTTACTGCCTTCCCGGTCCCCATCCCACCCACCCCCAACCTTTCCCCGACACCAGGCGAGGAGGAGAGGAGACGTCAAGCGGCTGCGTCAGCAGTCGGGAGGAGGGCTTCCAGCTTTTTCCACATCACTCATCCAAAGGCCCCAAGGAGGAAGGGAGGCCAGGGCCAGGCCGGGGCGGAGAGACCCTCCCTCCTGTAGAGCGGAGCAGCCTTGTTTCTGGAGGGGGGAGGCAAAGGTCACAGAGGCGGCCTGCCTCTCTCAGAGAAGAGGGCTGAGGGGGCAACGCGGGGGGGGGGTCTCCACTCTCCCCTTTTCCCAGGCCAGGCGCCCCAGCATGGCGGCTCTTGTTTGCAGGCCTCTGAGCCAAGCCTGGCTGGAGGGGAGCCCTGGCAAGGCCTTGGGGCGAGGGGAGAAGGGCAGCTTCTTGGGGCGACAGGAGAAGAGGCCTCCCCCCCTCTCTGCACCCACAAAGTCAGCCGGGGCTGCTGGCGACCCTCCAGAGGGGCAGGGGCTTCTCCTCCCCCCCCAGCTGAGCCTCAGAGGGCACTGGAAGCAGAACTGGGGACCAGCAACTGGACCCCCTTTCCCCTTTCGCCCCAACACAGCTCCAGCCATTGGCCGCTGGGCAGCCGGCTAAGGGCCAATGAGGGGGCACTGCGGGGCCTCCAATCAGGGGCCAGCGAGGGCTTTTTTGGAGGGAAACCTGCCTATAAAAGGGGGGCGGCTGAGGGACCCCGGCCAGAGCTGAAGTGAAGAGCCCAGAGGAGGGAGGCAGCCCCGGCGGGACTCTTCGCAGGAAGCCCGGGCGAAGAGAAGCAGCGAACGCTCCGAGGACCTCCTGCCTGCTGGTGGCCGGACCGCATCCTCGGAGGCACCGGCGACCCGCCGCGAGACCCTCGCCGGCTTCGTGCCAGCGGAGCGCCCGTCCCAGAAAGGAGCGTCGCCCAGGAAGAGGAGCCCGCGATCCCACCGAGGGAAGGCGGCTTCTCCCCGCGCCGGGACTGAATCGAGCGGCCAGCGCCGTTCCCAGCCGGGCGAAGAAAGCCGCCTCAGCCCCTCCGCGCCGAGAGAGATGAGGCCGTCGCGCTCGGCCAGCGCCTTAGGCCCGAGAGTCCGCTGGCCGGAGGGACGCCGGGCGTGCGGCTTCGCCCTGGTCCCTCGGAGGACGCACCATGTTGGGCGAAGGCGGGCTGGAGGCTGCCTTCCTCCATGGAGTGTCTGGGAAAGAGGGGCGAGACCCTGCCGCCACCGGACGGAGCGCAGCAGGCGGACTCGCCTCCGTGGGCCACGCTCGCTGAGGACTAGCCGCGTGGGGAGACCCGGATGAGGGCTGGGGCGGGAGAGGGGAAAGGATCCCGAGCATCAGGCCCCGACCCCCGCCTTTGCTTTCCCAGCTCACCATGGCCGCTGTCTCCGCAGAAGGCCTCCGCGCTCGCCTCGCCGCCCCGGGTCAGCCTGCGGGGCGGCTGCCGAGCGCCTCGCGAGGACGCCGACGACGACCAGCGACCGGCAAGGGCACCGCCCAATCGCAGCCGGTCAAGCGGACACACCTGCTTTTGCCCGGCCAATCCGCGGCCGAGGGGCGGGACTTCTCTAGCAGGAGGCGGAGTTACTGTAGGCGATCGCTCCTGCTCAGGTGCGCTTGAAGTAGCCACGCCGCGCCCACTCACCTGGCCGCGTGGGAGACGCGGGGCTCACGGCTTTCCGGATTTGTTTGGTCGCGCGGAACTCAGCCCCCTGGGTGTGTGTTTGTGTGTGTGTATACCAAATTGTGATGCCTGGCTGTAACACCGGATCTACCCCATTCATTAAAACGGAGGTGCTCTCTATTTTCATCCTATTATTTCGCAAAGTTGTGTTTATTAAAAGGGTGAGCCACGCACGCATGCCCAGGTTGCGAAAGTTACACTGCAAGAAGTCCTTGACTTAGGACCGCAAGTGAGCACAACATTTGATGTTGCTCAATGAGACCTTTAAGTGAGCTTGGCCTCGTTTTACGACTTTTCTTGCCACAGTTAAGCAAATCATGGCAGTCATTAAATTAGTAGCCAGTTACGCAAATCGAGATTCCCCATGGACTGCTTGTCAGGAGGGGATCACGGGACGCCGTTGCCATCATAAATATGAACCGGTTGCCAAGCCTTTGATCACGTGACCATGGGGCTGCTGCATTGGTCATAAATGTGGAAAAACTACCATTCAGTGCCGTTGTAACTTTGGTCACTAAATGAAAAGGATTCCCGTGGCAGATACCATCAGAATGCACGGATGGTTTAGCAACGGGTTGAAGCCACCAACATGATAGCAGTGTTCCAATATCTCAGGGGCTGCCCCAAAGAAGAGGGAGTCAAGCTATTTTCCAAGGCGCCTGAAGGCAGGACGAGAAGCAACGGATGGAAACTCATCAAGGAGAGAAGCAACCTAGAACTAAGGAGAAACTTCCTGACAGTGAGAACAATTAACCAGTGGAACAACCTGCCTCCAGAAGGGGTGAATGCTCCAACACTGGACGTTTTTAAGAAGAGACTGGACAGCCATTTGTCTGAAATGGTATAGGGTTTCCTGCCTCAGCAGGGGGTTGGACTGGATGACCTCCAAGGTCCCTTCCAACTTTATTATTATTAATGAAGAGAAGGACGAGGGGGGACATGATAGCAGCCTTCCAATATTTCAGGGGCTGCTCCAAAGAAGAGGCAGTCAAGCCATTCTCCAAAGCGCCTGAAGGCAGGACAAGAAGCAACAGATGGAAACTAACCAAAGAGAGAAGCAACCTGGAACTAAGGAGAAACTTCCTGACAGTGAGAACAATTAACCAGTGGAACAACCTGCCTCCAGAAGCGGTGAATGCTCCAACACTGGAAGTTTTTAAGAAGAGACTGGACAGCCATTTGTCTGAAATGGTATAGGGTTTCCTGCCTCAGCAGGGGGTTGGACTAGATGACCTCCAAGGTCCCTTCCAACTTTATCATTATTACTATTATTATTAATAATAATTATTATTATTAACGCTCTCCAGCCCTGCCAGGCAGGGAGGCTGGGCCTACCTGGGGGGCTCTGTGGGTGCCTCCCACCCCCCACCCCCCCACAGCAGCTCCTGAGCTGACTGGGTCCCAGGATAAAGCCACAGGGCCGCTTGGCAACAAAGGCCGCCCAGGAATCCATCGGAACCGTCTCGTTCCTTCCAGACTGAGTGGCTCTGCCCTCAGGGCTCTTCTGAAATTTCCTTTTCCTGAAACAGTTTGGCATTGTTACCCTCCTGGAAGGAAGTTGTGCAAGGCCGCCTCCCATCCTGTGACGGGCCCTGGGGGTGGGAAACGGGCACGGAGGCAGGCAAGCCCTGGGAAAAACCCTTTTGCTGTCTGACCTCTTTTTGGGGAAAGGAGCTTGCACCACCCCCGACCCTTCTTAAGGGGGACTCTGGGAACAGACCCAGAGCCTTCCTTGGCACCCTGCCCCCTTGCGTGCAGCTAAACTGCCCCCCCCTCCACCCAGCCCAAGTCTCTTGCTAGGAAAACAAAACCCATTTGGGGGTCTTCTGGGCATGCAGGAACCTGCTGGGGGGTCGAATTGGGCTGAGCTGTTTGGCTGCCGAGAAGGCATTGGCGGACCTGAGTCAGGGTCCTCCCCATTTCAGCTGCAGAAAAGGATGATGGGAGACGCAGTCTGGTTCGCAAATGCCAGCGGGGCATCTGGACCCTCCAGAACATCAGCCCCCTCTCCCCCTGTGTGGCTGCCCTTGTGGGCACTGGCTCGGCTGGAGCCGGTTCAGACCCAGAGGCATTATAATAAAAGTCATCCCAAGCACCCCACTTGTCCCATTTTTCACATCTGCCCGTTTCGGGACCCAGATGTTCAAACCCAGAGAAGGGGAGCTGAGCGGGTGAGGAGGGTGCCAGGGGCTGCAAAGGATGAGATGGGGAGCCTGGATCTTGCACTGCGGAGGGAGCACTTCTTGGCTCAGTCTGTGTTCTGTGTGCATGTGTGTGTGTGTATGTGTGTTGAAAGGCCTCAGCTGTTGTTTTCTCACCGGGCTAATGTTTAGCTCGCTCTTGTTTTTACAGCTGTGCAGCCTCAGGCTGGCATTTTCTCCTTTCTGGATTGGCAACTTCTGGCCCTTTCCTTGCAGGGCTGGGGGCGGGGAGCGTGCGCATGCCCGGAGCCCGGCTTGGCTCCAGGGTCACCGTCCGCCAGCTGTGTTGCGGCGGGCCAGGAGGCTGTGCCCTGCAGCCTTGGGCACAGAAACGCCTGGCACCTTCCCAACTCTTTGCGCAGACGCTCCGCCGTCCTGGGAAGGCTCCCACGGGCAGAAGCAGACGCCCAAGCTGGCACTTGCTGCCGCGCTTCCCCTCCTGGGGGAGCCCAAAGCCCAGGCCAGGGGTCTTCCAACTTGGCCCTTCGATGACTTGTGGACTTCAACTCCCAGAATTCCTCGCTGGCTGAGGAATTCTGGGAGTTGAAGTCCACAAGTCATCGAAGGGCCAAGTTGGAAGACCCCTGAGCTAGAACACAAAGAGTTGGGAGGGACACCTTGGAGATCATCTAGCCCAACCCCCTGCTCAAGCAGGAGAGTCTATACCAGGGGCGGGGAATTCTGGGAGTTGAAGTCCACAAGGCATCAAAGGAGGACTTCTGGGAGTTGAAGTCCACAAGGCATCAAAGGGCCAAGTTTGAAGATCCCTGCCTGAGCTAGAACATAAGAGTTGGAAGGGAACCTTGGAGGTCATCTAGCCCAACCCCCTGCTCAAGCAGGAGAGTCTATAGGTCCCCGCGGACCGACTCCTTAAGACCCTCACCTTCAGGTGTTCCGTAGCTTCCCGGTTCAAACTTCTGGGGACTCGATCTTGTATTTCTCAACCCTCCCTGTGGAACCTCCAGTAGATCGGGTTGGGGGACGAGTTCGTCCTCTCAGATATGGTCCCCGTACGGACCGACTCCTTAAGACCCTCACCTTCAGGTGTTGGCATCGAAGGGCCAAGTTTGAAGACTCCTGAGCTAGAACATAAAGAGTTGGGAGGGACACCTTGGAGGTCATCTAGCCCAACCCCCTGCTCAAGCATGAGTCTATACCAGGGGTGCCTGGCTGAGGAATTCTGGGAGTGGAAGTCCACAAATCATCGAAGAGCCACGTTTGAAGACCCCTGAGCTAGAACATAAAAGAGTTGGAAGGGACACCTTGGAGGTCATCTAGCCCAACCCCCTGCTCAAGCAGGAGAGTCTACACCAGGGGCGCCTGGCTGAGGAATTCTGGGAGTTGAAGTCCACAAGTCATCGAAGGGCCAAGTTGGAAGACTCCCGGATTAGCGCCTCCCTCGCCCTCTGCCCCCAACGAGAACCTTGAGCGGCGGGCAGGCGAAAGGCATCCTCCGCTGCTGGAGAACGCAGGAAAGCCCCGCCCCTCCGCAGGCCGGCCCGTTTCTTGGCCGAGATTGCCCTCTGCTGGCAAGAGCGCAGCGCTGCAACCGGTAACTTTTGCGAAGGGGACGCCCGTTATTCTCTCTCCCTTCCCCCCCCCCCCCCCCGGCCATGCTCGGCATCCAAGGCGGTCGAGGGGGGGCGGGGAGGGAGCCGGGAGGGGCCAGATTCTTCCTCCTGCTGCGTTTTTCAGGGTGCGGGAAAGGATCCCCGGCCAGGGAAGCAGCCACGGGTGGCGGGGGGGACACGTCCAGCCTTGCCCCACGAGGTCCTAATCAATGGGGGGGGGGGAGAAAGAGAGGGACACCCCCCCGCGCCTTTTGTACTCCTCGTTTTAGTCCAGGGGGGGGAAAGAAAATTCCTCCTTAACGGCAAAACTCGGAAGAACCGAAGCGAATTCTTGCCAAGGGTCGCCGATTCCGTCGGAGGGGCGCGCACCGTCCCTGGGTGCCCGGCCAGCGCCCGTCGGGGAGGGCAGCGGCCGCGATCCCGGAGGGAGACCCCGCCGAGCTAAAGGGCCGAGCGAGCCCGGCGACCCCCCCCTCCGGCCAAGGGCTGCTGTAGGGCCAGGTCGTAGCCCTTCGGCGGGCCGTCGGGGGAAGAAAGGAAGGCGGCGGTGCAGCGGCCGGCAGAGGGCAGCGTTGCTTCTTCCCCGGCCTCGGGGAGCCAAAGGCGGGGGGGGGGCGCGTCGGGGAGCCTGCCCTCCCTCCCCTTCCCCGCCTCCCTCCGCTGCCTCTGCCTTAAAAAGCCCCGCCGGGCCCTGCATCGTGCCCGGGAGACCGACGGGGCCGGAGCGCAGGCGGGAGAAGACGCGGCCAAGCAGGTGAGGCGCGGGGACCCCGCTCGCCCCCTCCCCTCCCGTCCTCCCGTCGATCTTGGCTCTCTCCCCCCGCCGCCGCCGCCGCAGGACCCGAATGATGGGCCGGGAGAGCCTGGCACGGGGCCCTTCGAGCATGGGCAGAGGGCTCCGGGACAGCCAGGCGCTCTCCGGCCGGGAGGAAGGGCGCCCCTGGGAAGGGATCGGGGAGAGGGGGGACAGTCTGGGCAGGGTCCACCTTTGCCCACGCCGGCCTTGCGAGGAAGGCCACCGTCGCTGCTCTCGTCGTCCCTGGAAGAGGAGACTGGAAAGCAACGGCGGCCCCCGCAGCCCCCAAGCCGCACAGCCACCTCGGTCAGATTGGGGACCCCTCCCCTGAATCCCCTGCTCCGCTTGGCAGGGCGGTGGGCTGGGGTTGGGCTCGGGGAAGTGAGGGTCTCGGGACCCCCTCTCTGTCTTCCCGGCTGAGGAGTCTGCTCTCCCCAGGGAAGCCCCAGCCGGGGGGGGGGCTGCTTTGGGGGCAGAGCTGCCCATGGCTGGCATCCAGAGTCAGTGCCAGGCAAGAGAGAGCGAGGCTCCCAGGCAACGCCGGGCAAGCGAGAGCTTTGTCTTCCACGAGCTGACTGGCTCATCCAGGCCAACCTGGGGGGGGGAGGCGGGGGGGGGAAACTGGATTGAGTGTCCCGGTGGAGGAGGGTCTGGCGCCCCCAATTGCAGCCCCTGCCAGAGAGGACAGACAGGTGTGCAAACCTGAAAGTAACGTTTAACTTGGGTGGGAGAGAGAGAGAGAGAGCAAGCAGGTCTGTGCTGGCGGGGGGAGGGGGAGAGACAGAAGAGGCACAGTGGATCCCACCCCCCCAGGAAGAAGCCGAAAGATCCTGCATTCACTGGCTCGCCCAAGGCAATTGCCCAGCCTTGCCCAATGCCTGTTCACAAGACAGGCAGGTCCCCAGCCGCACCTGTTGCAGATTCATCCGTACGGCAAAGAAGGGGGTTCCCCGATACACAATCACGGGCCGTCCAGGCCAGCCTGTTGGGCCTCTTTTGCCGGCTGGGGCGCGGAAAAAGAAAACGGCTNCTGCATTCACTGGCTCGCCCAAGGCAATTGCCCAGCCTTGCCCAATGCCTGTTCACAAGACAGGCAGGTCCCCAGCCGCACCTGTTGCAGATTCATCCGTACGGCAAAGAAGGGGGTTCCCCGATACACAATCACGGGCCGTCCAGGCCAGCCTGTTGGGCCTCTTTTGCCGGCTGGGGCGCGGAAAAAGAAAACGGCTCTCTGGGCTGAGCCCCCAGAGCAGCAAGAACCCCCTCCCTGCCCCCTCTCCCAGCTAGAGAAAGAAGCCCAAAAAGTACCCCGTGAAATCGGCGTTCGGCTCACTGCTTTTTCTCTCCCTCCTCTGTTCTTCCTACCTGGCGTTCAAGTCCTGGTTCCCCAACCCCAAGAAAAAAAACCCCTTCCCGGAGCAGGCGCCACGTCGCCTGGGTCACTCTGCCTACAATAATGCCTGGGGCGTTCTCCCCTCGCCAAGGGACCAGCCCTGCCCGGAGTGGGTCTCGCACGGCCGCCTTGCCAGGGCGTGCGAGGGAACAGGGCGGCCCAGCTCCCAGCCAAGGCGTGGCTGATGCTTCTCCAACAGGATGACCTGGTTGGTGCCTGTGGGCTTTGCTGGCTGCCTCCGTTGGGTGCAAAGCAGAGGCCTATGGGGCAAGGCCAGGGGGTCGGCCTCAAGAGTGTCCGCTGCAGCTCCCTCTGCCTTGCAAGATCCTGGGACGGGGAAAGATGTCCTCAGAGTTCTGAGACGCTCTTCCCCTGCCCTTCCCTGTGTCGGGAGAGTCTTGGGCTGGAGCCTCTGAAGGCCAGCTGGGAGAGTCTCCGCTCTGGACAGCAGCGACCGACCGGCTCCTGCCTCTGGGCAACCAGGCAGGACGGTGACGAGAGTCTCTTTCCAAAATCTCCGGTTCCATCTGGCAGAGGAAGCCCCCCCCAGGTCCTGCTTATGGGGGCTGGCTCAGCCACCCCCTCCCCTACTTTCTGTCGCTGTAGCCAGGGCAGAGGCAGCAGCTGCTCCGGGCAGCCCAGGTGCCAAGTGGGGGCTTGGGAAATGCCTCCATCCGGTTCTTTCTTTTGCTGGGATGGGGGGGGAGTCGAGGCGGGGTGGGGGGGGGCAGAGTTGGCTTCAGGCTTGCCTGCCAAAGGCTCCCGGCTTCTCTTAAGCGCATTTGATGGATTCAGCGGCGCTCAGGGGAATAATTCCAGAGAATTAGCGGCAGCAAAGAGAGGCTTACGGGGAAAGCTGCTTTGCAGGTGGCAGCGGCCTGGGAGAGGATTCTGCAGGGAAGGCGCCGGGACGGGCAAGGGGGGTGCTTCTCCAGCCGGGTGCACGGAAAGGAGATGGGGCGGGGGATCACAAGCGGTTGTGAGGGAGGACGTGCGCCGCACGTGATCACGTGAAGTGTTAATACCACTTTACAAGGCCTTGGTAAGGCCACACTTGGAATCCTGCATCCAGTTTGGGTCACCACGATGTAAAAAAGATGCTGAGACTCTGGAAAGAGTACAGAGAAGAGCAACAAAGATGATCAGGGGACTGGAGGCTAAAACATGTAAGGAACGGTTGCTGGAATTGGGTCTGTCTAGTTTAATGAAGAGAAGGACGAGGGGGGACAGGATAGCAGTGTTCCAGTATCTCAGGGGCTGCCCCAAAGAAGAGGGAGTCAAGCTATTTTCCAAGGCAGTTGAAGGCAGGACAAGAAGCAACGGGTGGAAACTAACCAAAGAGAGAAGCAACCTAGAACTAAGGAGAAACTTCCTGACAGTTAGAACAATTAACCAGTGGAACAGCCTGCCTCCAGAAGCAGTGAATGCGCCAACACTGGAGGTTTTTAAGAAGAGACTGGACGGCCATTTGTCCGAAATGGTATAGGGTTTCCTGCCTGAGCAGGGGGTTGGACTAGATGACCTCCAAGGTCCCTTCCAACTTTATCATTATTATTATTATTATTATTATCCTGAACTCTCTCCTCGTCAGGACGCTTTCCTTGGGGGCCTGCAAGCAGCCAAATGAGGTGGGTGCGGCTGGCCGAAATTGCGAAGAGCGCCAGTTCCTCCAGGAACTGGCCAAGGCTTCTCCTTGACTCTCTGTCCAGTTGGAGGCACCTTCCTCACCTGATGCCCTCCAGGCAAGCCGGTCTGGACTGGCGCTGGTCTGGCCCGGTCCTCGTGAGTTTTTAAAGTCCAACGTATTCCAAAGACACCAATTGGGAGAGGTTTTGCCTTGCCAGAAAAATTCCTGTTAGCTCTTTAAAGAGCGAATTTAGTCTTCTTCTGAGCTGGACAAACCATGTAGCCGTCTTGCGATGAGGATACCCAGGCGGTTGACCCGAGCTTTTTTTTTATGTTTTTTTAAAGAGATTTCCATTCCAGATTACAACTCCGAATTTCCTTGGCGCTCTCCCCACCCAAACACGGATGGCTCAGCCCGCGTCTCAGCTCGTCTGCCCTTCGGTGGGCTCCAAAGATAACCTCAAAGGCCTCTCCCTTCCTCTCTCCAGAGTGAGGAGGGGGCAAAGGCTCCCCCCCCATCCCCATTCCTCCACCAGTTCCAAGCTTGCACGAGGGAGGGTTAATGGCTGTCTTCTTCCTGGAGGCCAAAGCGAGATTGCTCCCCAGGAGGTGGCTGTTGCAGCACCTGACACCCCCCCCCTTCAGGGAAGTGCTGCCCGTGAAGCAACACACAGGAAACTGAGCTGAAACCACAGGACAGCCCAGGGCAGGAGAAGGGCTGCCAGCCACCAAGGACTGCTTGCAACCTTCTCCCGCATGAGAATCCTGGTGCCACAGCTGGGGGGGGGGACGCACAGCAGGTAGGGAGAGAGCAGCAAAGGCAGGCCGGTGTGCTTTTCTTCTCCCTGCAGCTTTTCCAGATAAGAGGGTGGTCCGGTGGAGACCCTCCAGACTTCCCCACACTCCCCTTGTGGCCCTGTGGCTGTTGCTGTTGCTCGGAATAGTGCTGGAAGGGACCTTGGAGGTCTTCTAGTCCAGCCCCCTGCTCAAGCAGGAGACCCTATACCATTTCAGACAGGTGGCTGTGCAGTCTTTTCTTAAAAACCTCCAGTGATGGAGCACCCACAGCTTCTGGTGGCAAGCTGTTCCACTGGTTAATTGTCCTCGCCGTTAGGAAGTTTCTCCGTAATTCCAGGTTGCTTCCCTCCTTCATTAGTTTCCATCCATTGTTTCTTGTCCTGCCTTCTGGTGCTTTGGAAAATAAGTTGACCCCAACTCTTCTTTGTGGCTGGAATACTGCTATCATGTCCCCCCCCTAGTCTTTCTTTTCTCTAGACTGGCCAGACCCAAATCCTGCAGCCGTTCTTCGTACGTTTTAGTCTCCAGGCCTTTGATCCTCTGAGTTGCTCTTCTCTGCACTTTTATCCAAAGTCTCAACATCTTTTTTCGTAATGTGGGCGACCCAAAACTGGATGACAGAATCCCAGCTGTGGCTTTCTTAAGGCTTTATAAAGCGGTACTAACGCTGCACATGGTTTGGATTCTGTGCCTCTGTTTATACAACCAAGGATTGCGTTTCCTCGTAGGGCTGCTGCCGCACACGGCTGGCTCATGTTTAAGTGAGCGTCCTGATCTGGGTGGCTGGCTCTGCGGCTGATGGGATGTCCCTGTGCTTCTTGCAGGATCCAGACAGTTTTCCTGTGCTGGGGAAACTGGTTCCCTGAGACCTCACCATGAAGCCCCTCATGCTGCTACTGCTGCTGCTCCCCTTCGTGGGGCAGGCCTCCCTCTCCTTCGTGGTCCCAGGTGAGGAAAGCTGGCTGGGGCGCTTGGCCAGGTCTGGGGAAGGAGGGCGCCGAGCAGAAGCCCCGTTCGTCCACAGTGTATGCGTGTGTGTGTGCGTGTAGCTTACCAGAAGCACAGGTTTTGGGGTGCTATTACCCGCTTCTTCTTGCTCCTTGCAGAAAAGGAGAAGGACCCCCAGTTCTGGCGGCTGCAGGCCCAGGAGACGCTGCAGAGAGCCTTGAACCTTCAAAAGCTGAACACCAACGTGGCCAGAAACGTCATCCTCTTCCTCGGAGACGGTGGGTGGTGCAAGATGGCGGAGGCTGGCTGTCCCCCCCATTCTTCTTGGCCAGAGGCCAGCTTGAGAAGGGGGATTCAGTGGCCCCTTTTAGGCTGTGTCCCCCCTTTGTTCAGCTCACTGGGGGAGCGGTGCAAAAAGGGCAGTTGAGGAGGAAGAGGATGGGGAAGGGGAGGGGGAGGAGAAGGAGAAGGATGATGAAGAAGAAGGGGAAGGGGATGGGAAGGGGGAAAAGGAGGATGATGAAGAGGAAGGGGAAGGGGATGGGAAGGGGGAAGAGGAGGAGGAGGAAGAGGAAGGGGACGAGAAGGAGGAGGATGATGAAGAGGAAGGGGAAGGGGAGGGGGAGGAGAAGGACAAAGAGGAGGGGAACAGGAGGAGGAGAACGACAACTGTGGGGTCCTTGGTGCTCTCTGAGCTTAATCTCCTCTTTGGCAGCTGCCACTGAGCGGGTGTGGGGAGGGGAAAGGGTGAAAGCCCCCCAGAAGAGAGAAGGAGTCATCCACGAGAAACTTCCTTCTATTCTGCCTTTATTATTTTGATAAATAACTTGAGGCAAGGAGTGTAGTTCCTCCTCCGTGTTTCCCCACCACAACGGTCCTGTGAGGTGGGCTGGGCTGAGAGAGCTTTCAACACAGTGACCGTCAGGCGAATGCCCACCCTCCAGCCCAAACATTCTTCCGTGGAGGACATTTGGGAGACCCCGAGGCTCCTGGGCTGCCGTATTGGGGAAACTGAGGCAGCTCCGGGGATAACCTAGGGGTCTGTAACTGGTGGGCACAGCTTCCCCCGGTCGGGGGTCAGCTACTCACCAAGGCTCTCCCGCGCCAGGGATGGGCATCTCCACCGTCACGGCCGCTCGCATCCTCAAGGGACAGCTGCAGCAGAGAAACGGGGAGGAAACCATATTGGAGATGGACCGGTTTCCCTTTGTGGCGCTCTCTAAGGTAAGGAGGCCCCGTCTTCCGGCTGGGTGGAGGAGGAAGGGAAGCCGAAAGAGGAAGCATCGCAAAGCCCGTGCCTCGCCCGTTCCCGGGAAAACACCCCCCACCCCAGAGGTTGGCAAAGCTCCAGGTGATGCGTACAGACCCTGGCCCAGAGGGAGAGGCAGGCTGGGCAGCGGGAACCCCACGGTTGGCTCATGTCACCTGGTGGGCCGTTAACTTCCCTGAGTGGGAAACAGCCCCACGCACGCAGAGAGACGCCTGATTTGTCAAGGTGTGGCTTTTTGGGGAGATGGCACGAGGAAGGAGCACACACGGGCGCAAACAAAGGTTGCCGCCTGAAGGAAGCAAGGCTGCTTCCACGAAAGACAAAAGCCAGCCTTGGTGACAAAGAGGGAGGGTGCTGACCTGTCCCGGAACGAAAGAGCGTTCAGGTCAGTGCCCAGGCATCTCTTGAGGAACCCGCTGCTTGAGACTGGCGGGCGAGGATTAAAAGAGCAAACATCACATCCTGGTTCCCTGGGAGCCTCTCCCCAGCTATTTCTCCCTGTAAAATGATCCTTGGGCAGACAAAAGGGAAGCCCAGTCCTCAGAGGCA
>NW_015389635.1:39983-47067 GCF_001527695.2 Protobothrops mucrosquamatus
CTCCTCCTCCTCCTCCTCCTCCTCCGTTTAAATATCCCACCTCTGATTTATTTTTTTTTGCTCCTTGTTCCGCTCTCCTCCCCTGCAGACATTTAAAACTGGTGGTTGTCACAATGGACAAGCCACGCATGCTTGCTCAAAGGAGAACATTTTGCAACCGCCGCCTTGCTTTGCCAACTTCGTGCCACGTCCACACAAAGCCCCGTAAACAGGATTAAGGGGATTGATATCAATCTTTTCGTAAAATCCTGGGACACCTGGTTCTAGGCAGAGGTCAAACAGGTTTCGGCGCATGTTGGTAGGCTGGGCCTTTTGCTTGTAAGCGTTGGCGGCCGGCTTAAATGGGCAAACAGCTGCAGCCAATCGGAGACATTAAAATTGTTCACCTGAGGAGGGGAGAGGCTGCAAAGACCCCCTTAGACACCAGTTGCTAGCTATAAGAGCCGGCACCCAGAGCCGTATCCCAAGGCCGTTGCTGCATCCGTGGTGGGAAACAGCAGTTCCCACTGGTATCACCCACCACTTTACCATTCTTTCTCTCCGGCAGACCTACAACACCAATGCCCAGGTGCCCGACAGCGCGGGCACTGCCACCGCTTACTTATGCGGCGTGAAGGCCAACGAGGGCACCGTGGGGGTCAGTGCGGCCGTGACGCGGTCCCAGTGCAACACGACAGCCGGCAACGAAGTGACCTCCATACTCAAGTGGGCAAAAGCTGCAGGTAAGACAGTCTGGGTGGATTTGGGTGGGTGGGTGGGTGGGTGAGCCCGGGACGGGCTGTCTGGCTTCCACACAAGATCCCTCCTGAGGAACGAAGGTCTTGGGAAGGGCTGAGCTGAAGGGATCTAGAACAGTGGTTCTCAACCTGTGGGTCGGGACCCCATTTGGGGTCGATCAACCATTTCATGAGGGTCACCAAGCAAGGCTGTCCGCCATTTTTTTTGTCTGCCATTTTTTTTGTCCGCCATTTTTTTCCCCTTTTCCGGCGGGTGCCTTACCTCCCTTGGGCTGGGCCAGCTGGTGGTCGGCCTGCTCCGTCTCTGCCGCTTGCCAGCTACGCCTCGGCCGGCGCAGGGGGCGGAACCACGCATGCGCGGCGCTCCCGGGCAGGGAAAGTCCTTGACTTACGACCGGTTGGGTAGTCCTCGACTTACAACCGGTTTAGTCCTCGACTTACGACCGGTTTAGTCCTCGACTTACGACCGGTTGGGGTCGCGGCATTAAAAAGGTTGAGAACCACTGATCTAGAAGGTCTTGTGAAAGCTTCAGAGTTTGAAGATGGGTATGTTTGGATGGCAGCCGTCAAGGTGCCTGATAAACAATTGGCTTTTGAAATTGCTTGCCCTGCCCCAAGATGAGGTGGCACTGCCAGCTGACCCAGGAAACAGGCTGGGGAAGTCAGCCCCAACCGTACAAACATAGGGACCGGGCTCCGCGAAGAGTGCCCAGACAGCCTGCACAGCCTGCCTGGGACGACTTTTTCGGATCGGCAAATTCGAGAAGGAATTTCCAATGACATTTTGGTAGAGGTCCGCCAACAAACGGGACGTTTCCTCACGGACCCACACAAAACTTTAGCGGTGTTTCACCGTTTGTTCCGATTCCGGCGGAGGAGCATTGTGCAAAGGGCCTCACGCGCACCGCCCGTGCTGTGTAGCTAGAGAGCCAGAGATTACAGAGGCTGCAAGAAAGGGAGTGGATGATGGTTTGGGGGAAAAGGGGGTGCCTGAAAAACCCCAACGCCTTCGACAATGTAAGTCCCAAGCTTGTTTGATAAGACATCCGGTGTGTGTGTGTGTATGTGTGTGTGTGCGGCAGCCAAGTCAGCACCCACAATTTCAGTGCTACGTCTGCTTCTCTCGGTTAGCTGACTGTAGTGAAGTGTGGTGTGTACAAATCAAAATCCAATATGTCGGAGGGCACCGCGCTGGCAAAAGAAGCCCGCAGAGCAGTCAGACAGCGGAAGAGAAGTTTGCCAGTCTGCGGGCAGCCTTTCGTTCTCTTTGGGACTTCCCCCCCATGGGAAAGTCCAGGGTGCCCGGCTTGCAGGGTTTCCCATCAAGGCCCAGAAGCTGAAAGGAAAGATAGAGGACTTGACCTTCCTCCAAAAGGGCGAGTCTGGCATTGAACTTGGGACAGGAAAGTGGCAACGTGTGGAACGTGGCCTTGCATCCTTGCTCAGTGCCGTCAGAGCAGTGCGATGGGTCCGTCCCCGGCTGCCGACGACAGCCCTGGAGAGGAAGGGCTGAAGTTCAACCCACAGCCTCGCTGGGGAAGGTGGGAAAAATCCCTGCGCACAAGTGGGGGTTGGGTAGGAAATCAGGTGCTTCTGCCCGCTCCTCTCATCCCCGCACAACTTGGCTTCCATCACCCAGCTTCCTGGCCTGCAGCTCGGGCTGTTCCTGTGGTTAACCACTATCTAACTCTGAAGTTAAGAGACTCAACTTTGAAAGAGGAAACCAAGCGAGTGTCAGGCTGGAGAGGGCGATAGTGATTGCAGAAGGAGTGGAAATAGCTGGGAAGGTTTACGGGGTATCCCTTTCCTAGCCAGGGGAATCCTAGATTAGCAGCAGGATCCAGGCCAGGAGTTGGAGACACTGTTGCTTAATAGCGTCCAGTAAAGCAGGGGTTCCCAACCTTTTCTATACCCCGCACCCCTGGAACGCTCCTGATATATTCTCGCGCCCCTTACAAAAGTAATACCTGGTTAGGCACATACGCTATAATTTTGAAACTTTTTTGCACTCCCTGGAATATCGTCTTGCACCCCCAAGGGGCCGCAGTTGGGAACCCCTGCAGTAAAGGAAAGAAAGGAAATAATTGGCTTAAGAGAAACAACCAAGGATGAGAAGTTAGGGGTATTAGGTATGCTGACAGGTCCGTGAAATCCACACAGGTAAATGGGTACAATTCAGCTGAGCAGGGAAGGAAAGAAAAGTATTCCTAGCAATTTAGATTTTCAGAGGAATTACTTCAGGTCGCTGGTGATAGAGGAGCCTCTCCTGGTAGGGACAGACCCACGGATAACCTTGGAGACGTTTGATAAAATGAAATCAGAAAGAAAGCCCTTCTAGCTAAGTGTTAAGATTTGCAGAAAATAGATAAAAACACCGGGGAGAAAGTTTAGCACAGGGGGTCTTCCGACTTGGCCCTTTTATGACTCGTGGACTTCAACTCCCAGAATTCCTCAGCCAGCCTCCATTTTGTTTGTTAGATTTAAGACAGGGGTCTTCCGATTTGGCCCTTTTATGACTTGTGGACTTCAACTCCCAGAATTCCTCAGCCAGCCTCCATTTTGTTTGTTAGATTTAAGACAGGGGTCTTCAAACTTGGCCCTTTTATGACTCGTGGACTTCAACTCCCAGAATTCCTCAGCCAGCCTCCATTTTGTTTGTTAGATTTAAGACAGGGGTCTTCTGACTTGGCCCTTTGATGACTTGTGGACTTCAACTCCCAGAATTCCTCAGCCAGGCATTCTGGGAGTTGAAGTCCACGAGTCATAAAAGGGCCAAGTTTGAAGACCCCTGGTTTAGCACCTCCAACGTTGGAACGAAAAAAGCAAGGCTCACCTGTTGCTAAAGAAATGTTGTTCATAATTGTGGTTGCTGAATAAGCCAGCCCTGGCTGCCTTAACGCACGACATTAAGGCATGACAACCGCGGTCTGTAAACCACGGGGAGGGGTCCACGGGACACTAAGCCACAGCAAACCGCCAAGAACCGTGGCCACCTCACAGACCAACTGGGCTGCCTGAAGCCAGGAAATTCCTCCAGGCTACGAAAAGCAGACGAGAGAAATCTGCTCACTTTCTCTGCTGGTAAAAAGCACAGTCAGAAATATTTCTGTCGTGGCTTCTGCTTCTTTCTTTCTTTCTTTCTTTCTTTCTTTCTTTCTTTCTTTCTTTCTTTCTTTCTTTCTTTCTTTCTTCTTCTTCTTCTTCTTCTTCTTCTTCTTCTTCTTCTTCTTCTTCTTCTTCTTCTTCTTCTTCTTCTTCTTCTTCTTCTTCTTCTTCTTCTTCTTCTTCTTCTTCTTCTTCTTCTTCTTCTTCTTTTAACCTTTTTAAACAGTATTCTGTGCACTCTAAGCGGCCAAATTTCAGAGGCGAGATAAACATTAAATCTCGGGTGAAATGCTCAACGGGGACTTATTAACTAGCTGGCATTCAAAGGTTAGCGCCTGGCCCAGCTGTCTTGTTTCAGGGTTTCGCTTGACGGAGACTCCAAATCCGCAACGGCAATAAATGTTGGGATGTTTTCCCCCCTCCAGCTTCCCCAGGTGGGGGGCACAGGGGGGGTGTGGGAGAGCAGAGGGGAGGCTAAGCACAGGACAGATCCCCATTGTTCTTCCCATAAGCCCAGCGAGACCACCCACAGCACAGCGTTTAGCTAAGAGATCAAAAAAACGGTTCAGCCAAGTTGATAAACTTTTGGGAAAGGCTGAGCCCCTTGCGGAGAAGGGGTTGGTTTAGCCAAGCAGCCAAGAAAAAGGTTGGCGCTGCACCCAGCGGCCCTGCCCGCGCCTGGCATCCTCCCAGCTGGCGGCAGGGGGCCGAGGTGTCTCTTTGTGCCCCAAATCCCCTGTGGTGGCGGTGATTAATGTGCCTTTTCTTCCTCCGGGCGGGCAGGCAAATCTGTGGGCATTGTCACCACCACCCGCGTCAACCACGCCACGCCGAGTGCCGCTTACGCACACTCGGCCGACCGGGACTGGTACTCCGACAACGAGATGCCCCCGGAAGCGCTTCAGCAGGGGTGCAAAGACATCGCCCACCAGCTGTTTGAAAACATCCCGGACATTGAGGTGAGTCCAGAGGGAGATGGGAGGGGGCGGCAAGCAGGCAGCCATAGACCTTGGGTAGGTCCAGAGTGTTGTTTCTCCTCCTTTGATGGCTCCCGGGATGAAGACCCTCCAGGGGGGATTTATCCAGGCAAAGGGAGACGGGCGATGTGACAGGCGCTGCCCTCCGTTTCAGCAACGGGTGGTCGCTGCCTTCTCTGCGTTGGGAGCAGCAGGAGGCGGCTTTGGTGAGCAGACCAAGACGCCCCTTCAGCATCCGGACCTGGGTCCGGGAATGGGATGGAGGCTTCCTGTTTGATCCTCCATCAGGCGAAAAAAACCCAGCGAGTGAAACGCTGGGCCTCAGTTTCACCCGCGGACCTCGGTTCTTCGTTCTTCTCTGCCTCTCACGCCGGGAAGACCACCCCTCCTTCCTTCCTTCCTTCCAAGTCGTGGTCTTGGTTGGCCTCCGTGTGCCCAGTTTCGGCAGTCAAGCCATCTTCCCCCGTTGGGCTGTGGATCATTGTCTTGTGGAACATGGTCAAGAGTGTCTTTCTGGGGCCCTTCCTTCTGCTACAAATGGTGTCTCCAATGAGGCTCGGACCAAGATGGCCCCAGGTCACGTTGAGTTCTTCCATGAGACCAGCTGGCTCCTGTGGTGATGGAAGAAAGCTTGGGAAAGAGAGGGATGGAAGAGGCTTGTGGGGAGGGACACCTGCCACCTGATGACCCACAAGGAGACTCTAGTTGAGCGAAGAGCACTTCCAGTGCGACCAGCTTGGCTTGATTTCTTGAGTCCAAGCCAACACGTCTTCAGAACTGTACCTGTTGGTTCCCTTCCCGGTGTCTCATCCTGAAGTGCAACTCCTTAAATTTCTTGCAAGTTAAAAGTCTTCCAGTTGGCTGCTCAAGGTTGGATGGTGAGGAAGAAAAAATTGCAAAGAAAGAGGCAGGCTGCTGCCCCAGAGCCAGGATGAAGGGGGTTGAGTAACCTTGACAGCCACAGATATTTCCCCCCCACACACACACTCCTGTTGGTCTCTTTTCTTTGCTCTGTGTCTTCCAGTCTTGACTCTGGGCTTTTCAACACCCCAACTCTACTATAAACACGAAGTTGATATACGAGCATGAGGAAAAACCACCCACATTAAACAAAAGCTCCCGGTTTGGTTTTTTTAAGGGAAAAAACACTCTCAATTATAGGTTGCAAAATTGCTTATTAATAGCTTGGATTTCTGGCAATGTAATAAGAACACGGGTGTTCCGGGAAAATTCCCTCTTCGGGTTTACGACATTTCTGAATCTCAGCGTGAGTAATTCTTCGCCTTTGGTTTCTGCTGCTCATTTAAATCATGAGGCTTGATGCGCAGCTTGGATTTGGTTCCTTTTATTTCAAGCATACCTCCTGGCCCAGATAATTGAGAAAGGGGAAGAAGGAAGAGGAAAAAACAATCTCCAAGTTTACCGAGGAATCACCAAATCGCCTTTGGCCATTCTTGAATGGCAGGATCTTCTAAACGAACACGGCGTAAAAAAAACGTTAAGGATCACAGCCTTAATCCACTGCACAAATTAATTCCAGCTTGTGATGCTCTAGGAACACGCCCTTTGGAACTTGTACGATTACATAAAACCTTTATAAAAAAAAATAAACTTTCGTGACCGGGCAACGGTTGTAACTTTAATGAGTTTCTAATGTGCCTGAAATGAAAACTTTTTGGTTCGGCCAAAGTAGACAACCGGAACAATATCCCCTTGTTTAATTGTGTTTGTGTGCTAATTCCACTCCGGCGATCTCCTGCCCTCGTCCTGAGGCCCAGAGCAGCGGACTTTGAAGCCTCCTCCGGTTTGCGCCCGTCTCAAAGCTGGCGAGGGCTTCTTTTCGGTGACGCCTAAAGATAACCTTCCAGAAATGTCATTCTTCGGAGCTGAGAACACTCCTAGGGCGGGCACCCGCTTCCAAAGAAGTGTACCAGGGCTGGGTTCTGTAAAAACAGGTGCCTCTTTGGACCAGTTCGAAATGCAGGAGGTGCCTGGGGAGCTGTGCCAAGGGGGTGCTGGGTGGTGAAGCGGACCGCAGCGTCAGAACGGCAGCCTGGGAGGCGGGTTGACCTTTGATCCAGGCCATTGACAGCAGAACAAAACAAGGACATCTCAATCCGAGCCCGGCCGCTCGGCTTTCCCAGGAGTGCCACCCGGTCCAGAGAGAGGATGCAGCACCCTCTGTTGACAACGCTTCTTCCTCGCTTCACCAGAGCAGACAGCGGCATTGGTGGGTCTCAAAAGGAGCCGTGCACCTTTTCATTT
>NW_015389635.1:47744-52281 GCF_001527695.2 Protobothrops mucrosquamatus
TGGTTTTTCTTGCCTAAATGTAGAACCTTACTTTTTTCACCACTGAATTTCATTTTGTTAGATAGCGCCCAGTGTTCAAGTCTGTCCAGATCCTCCTGTATCCTAAGCCTGTCTTCTGGAGTGTTGGCTATTCCTGCCAGCTTGGTGTCGTCTGCAAATTTGATGAGTTCCCCATCTATCCCCTCGTCCAGATCGTTGAGGAAGATGTTGAAGAGCACTGGGCCCAGAACAGAGCCCTGATGGGGGGAGGGGGCTGCCTTAACTGGCCTGGGCACTTGGGCGCCAGCCTCCTTCTGTCTCTCCCACAGGTCATCATGGGGGGAGGCCGGAAGTACATGTTCCCCAAGAACATGAGCGACGTGGAATACCCGGATGAGGAGAAGTACAAGGGGACCCGGCTGGACAACAGGAATCTGGTCCAGGAGTGGCGGGATGCCAAGCCCAAAGACAAGGTGAGGGGGCAGCCGGCCAGCTTGGCAAAGCGGTATCTGATCCCGATGGATGCAGGGCTGGGAAGAGAGGAGAGGTGGCAAATTCTCGTTCAGGTTTCTCCTGGGCATCAGAGATCCGTCCAAGTGGTGTGCTGCTCCAGGAGAGATCCACTGAGGATCGCTGGAGTAATCTCCGGGGATCCTCGCTTCGGCCTGGCGCTCCTGAGACACAACCCTCTTTGTGGGCTGCCCTGGCCGTACTTAGAGGGCGAGGGGGGCAGCTGCCAAAACCTTCAGCTGAGGCCCCTCCCCTCTTCTCCTCTTCTCCCAGAATGCCCTCTATCTATGGAACCGGGCGGCGCTGATGGAGCTGGACCCAGCCAAAGTCGACTACCTCTTGGGTGAGTTTGGCAGATGGATAAAATTAAGAAGAAAAAAAAAGGCTGAAGGGATCACCTAAGGATTTGGGCATGTCGTTTGCCCTCCAGTGTGGGATGAATTCCCCGGCAATTCAAAGCCCTATGAAGCCATCTTAATAATAATAATATAAAGTTGGAAGGGACGTTGGAGGTCATCAAGTCCAACCCCCTGCTCAGGCAGGAAACCCTATACCATTTCAGACAAATGGCTGTCCAGTCTCTTCTTAAAAACTTACAGTGTTGGGAGAGGGAGGGAGGGAGAGAGGGAGGGAGGGAGGGAGGGAGGGAGAAAGAAAGAAAGAAAGAAAGAAAGAAAGAAAGNTGACCTTTGATCCAGGCCATTGACAGCAGAACAAAACAAGGACATCTCAATCCGAGCCCGGCCGCTCGGCTTTCCCAGGAGTGCCACCCGGTCCAGAGAGAGGATGCAGCACCCTCTGTTGACAACGCTTCTTCCTCGCTTCACCAGAGCAGACAGCGGCATTGGTGGGTCTCAAAAGGAGCCGTGCACCTTTTCATTTGCAAACGGCTCCCCTCGTTTCAAAGAAGGTTGCTGGGTCTGATCCCTACATCTGGCAGTGCCCGACCAGCATTTGGATTCCGTAAAACGACCAAGCATCAGGAGTAGAAAACAGGCAGGCCAGCGTGTCAATCCGCACAAGGAGTACCGAAGGAGAGGCCGCTGGGAGGACAGGGAAGAGAATGGGGCAAAAGGCACCCGGAGTGCAGAAGCTCATCGGACACAAAGCAGGAATTCTCAGAAGGAATTAGCCTGGATTATCCCAGAGGCCGTTCCCAGACTCTGCGGCCTTGCTGGGAACTCGGATTTCCCATGAGCAGAAGTCTCACTCCTTGCACTGGTTATGAAACCCTGGACTGGCACGGGAGGCAGCCTTGGCAGGGGAGATGCCAGGAGGCCCTGAAACAACTACCGTCTCTTCCCAAGGCCTGGCTCAACCCTGGCGCACAACTGGCCATCCCAGCTGCTTCCGGGTGCCGGGAGCTGCGACTGTCCTCCACGGAGCCCTTGGCACCAGGTGCCCCCTTGAGGCCACAGTGCCACTGCCCTTTGGGTTGAGGCCGGCCAGCCAATGGCCGTGCCTGTTTTGCTGCCAACGTCAGCCCGTGGAATGGGGCAGCTCATTTTTCTGGGGGTAAATAAATAGGTGCGTCTTTCCGTTTGAAAACAAAACCCTCCGAAAAAAGGAGCTCTAAATCGGTCGTTTAAGTAGCTTAATAGGGCCATTTTTTTATAATTTTAACTTTGTTCCTAGCCTGGAAATAATTATACCTTAGGCGGCCAATTCTATTTAATATAGATCTCTCGGCGTGTAATTATTATGATTATTTCGCTGGGGCTGCAGTTTCGTGATTCACCTTCTAAGACTCTAAATCCAAAGAGGAGGCTGCAGCGCCAGCCGAAAGGGACTGTGGTCAAATAAATAATGTTTTCCATCAAGGCCGCCTCAGATGCTTGCCCAGCTGAATTAAAATCCTCTTCATTGGGGGAAAGAGACTGAAGGCGCCAACCCAGCCCTTGGGCAGCGTTTAGGTTGCCTCAAATTGGTCTTGGGCTCTTTCCCGCAGCTGCAGCCAAATCCCTGGCTGGGTAAAAGCTGCCAGGCCAGCGTCAGAAGGGATGGAGGCCTCGTCACGGGGAAGCCTTTGCATCTCAGAGCCCATGTTGCTGGGCACCACCTCTGCCCTCCCCGATGCCCTGCCCTCCTGGGGTGTCTCTGCCCTGCAGGCTTGATAATGATGATGATGATGGTGGTAGTGGTGGTGGTGGTGATGAAGAAATTGGAAGGTACCTTGGAGGTCATCTAGTCCAACCCCCTGCTCAGGCAAGAAACCCTATACCATTTCAGACAAATGGCTGTCCGGTCTCTTCTTAAAAACTTCCAGTGTTGGAGCATTCACCACTTCTGGAGGCAGGTTGTTCCACTGGTTAATTGTTCTGTCAGGAAGTTTCTCCTTAGTTCCAGGTTGCTTCTCTCCTTGATTAGTTTCCATCCGTTGTTCTTGTCCTGCCTTCAGGCGCTTTGGAGAATAGCTTGACTCCCTCTTCTTTGGGGCAGCCCTTGAGATACTGGAAGACTGCTATCCTGTCCCCCCTCATCCTTCTCTTCATTAAACTAGACGTGCCCAATTCCAGCAGCCTTTCCTTATATGTTTTAGCCTCCAGTCCCCTAACCATCTTTGTTGCTCTTCTCTGCACTTTCTAGAGTCTCAGCATCTTTTTTACATCGTGGTGACCAACACTGGATGCAGTATTCCAAGTGTGGCCTTACCAAGGCCTTGTAAAGTGGTATTAATACTTCACGTGATCTTGATTCTATCCTTCTGTTAATGCAGCCTAGCACTGTGTTGGCCTTTTTGGCAGCTGCAGCACACTCATATTTAAGTGATTGTCCACTAGGACTCCGAGGTCCCTCTCACAGTTGCTACTATTGAGCAAGGTACCCCCTATACTATACCTGTACATTTGGTTTTCCTTGCCTAAATGTAGAACCTTACTTTTTTCACCACTGAATTTCATTTTGTTAGATAGCGCCCAGTGTTCAAGTCTGTCCAGATCCTCCTGTATCCTAAGCCTGTAACTTCTGGAGTGTTGGCTATTCCTGCCAGCTTGGTGTCGTCTGCAAATTTGATGAGTTCCCCATCTATCCCCTCGTCCAGATCGTTGATGATGTTGAAGAGCACTGGGCCCAGAACAGAGCCCTGGGGCAGAGCCCTGATGGGGGGAGGGGGCTGCCTTAACTGGCCTGGGCACTTGGGCGCCAGCCTCCTTCTGTCTCTCCCACAGGTCATCATGGGGGGAGGCCGGAAGTACATGTTCCCCAAGAACATGAGCGACGTGGAATACCCGGATGAGGAGAAGTACAAGGGGACCCGGCTGGACAACAGGAATCTGGTCCAGGAGTGGCGGGATGCCAAGCCCAAAGACAAGGTGAGGGGGCAGCCGGGCAGCTCGGCAAAGCGGTTTCTGATCCCGATGGATGCAGGGCTGGGAAGAGAGGAGAGGTGACAAATTCTCGTTCAGGTTTCTCCTGGGCATCAGAGATCCGTCCAAGTGGTGTGCTGCTCCAGGAGAGATCCACTGAGGATCGCTCGAGTAATCTCCGGGGATCCTCGCTTCGGCCTGGCGCTCCTGAGACACAACCCTCTTTGTGGGCTGCCCTGGCCGTACTTAGAGGGCGAGGGGGGCAGCTGCCAAAACCTTCAGCTGAGGCCCCTCCCCTCTTCTCCTCTTCTCCCAGAATGCCCTCTATCTATGGAACCGGGTGGCGCTGATGGAGCTGGACCCAGCCAAAGTCGACTACCTCTTGGGTGAGTTTGGCAGATGGATAAAATTAAGAAGAAGAAAAAAAAAGACTGAAGGGATCACCTAAGGATTTGGGCATGTCGTTTGCCCTCCAGTGTGGGATGAATTTCCTGGCAACTCAAAGCCCTATGAAGCCATCTTAATAATAATAATATAAAGTTGGAAGGGACCTTGGAGGTCATCAAGTCCAACCCCCTGCTCAGGCAGGAAACCCTATACCATTTCAGACAAATGGCTGTCCAGTCTCTTCTTAAAAACTTACAGTGTTGGGAGAGGGAGGGAGGGAGGGAGGGAGAGAGAGAGAGAGAGAGAAAGAAAGAAAGAAAGAAAGAAAGAAAGAAAGAGAAAGAAAGAAAGAAAGA
>NW_015389635.1:53482-62192 GCF_001527695.2 Protobothrops mucrosquamatus
CAAATGGCTGTCCAGTCTCTTCTTAAAAACTTACAGTGTTGGGAGAGGGAGGGAGGGAGGGAGAGAGAAAGAAAAGAAAAGAAAGAAAGAAAGAAAGAAAGAAAGAAAGAATAAGACTCGGAAGGGACCTTGGAGGTCATCTAGTCCAACCCCCTGCTCAGGCAGGAAACCCTATACCATTTCAGACAAATGGCTGTCCAGTCTCTTCTTAAAAACTTACAGTGTTGGGAGAGGGAGGGAGGGAGGGAGGGAGGGAGGGAGAGAGAGAGAGAGAGAGAGAGAGAGAAAGAAAGAAAGAAAGAAAGAAAGAAAGAGAAAGAAAGAAAGAAAGAAAGAAAGAAAAGAATAACAGAATAACAGACTCGGAAGGGATCTTGGAGGTCATCTAGTCCAATCCCCTGCTCAGGCAGGAAACCCTATACCATTTCAGACAAATGGCTGTCCAGTCTCTTCTTAAAAACTTGCTCTCCCATTTTTGTTTAATGGGGAAGGGGGGGGGGAAATACTGATCTCTTCTGAGGAGACAGTCCGTTTTGGCTTGGGGGTAATTATTTGCTGCAAGTTCTACTCTCCATCTGAGAATTTCCTCTTGCAAGGGGGGGGCATTGGGGACCCCAAGAGAGGAGAGGATGGGCAGCTGAGTGTTGGCATCCTGGCAGGGAGAAAGGAGCAGGGTTATTCTCCAAAGTGCCTGAAGGCAGGACAAGAAGCAACGGAGGGAAACTCATCAAGGAGAGAAGCAACCTAGAACGAAGGAGAAACTTCCTGTTAGAACAATTAACCAGTGGAACTCCTTACCTCCAGAAGCTGTGAATGCTCCAACACTGGAGGTTTTTAAGAAGAGACTGGACAGCCATTTGTCTGAAATGGTACTATAGGGTTTCCTACCTGAGCAGCGGATTGACTAGATGATCTCCAAGGTCTCTTCCAACTTTATTATTATTATTATTATAAGAGACCCTCACAGGAGTGGCAGCAGCCAGAACATACCATGGCATGCAACCGTGAACACAGCAGTTCATCCCCAGGCCAGGAAGACGCTGAAGGGCAGCAGCTGGAGGGAAGGCGGGGGTCCTGGTGGAACCCCACTCCCCCCCTCCTCAGCTGCCTGGGTTGGCATCTCCTGGGCAGCTCTTGCCAAGGCCTCCCCCCTCTCCTCTGCAGGTCTCTTTGAGCCCATCGACATGATGTACGAACTGAGCAGGAACAACCAAACCGACCCTTCCTTGACCGAAATGGTGAGGGTGGCGATCCGGATGCTGCAGAAGAACCCCCATGGATTCTTCCTACTGGTGGAGGGTGAGCCACGGGAAGGGGGAACGCCGTGGCTGCTGGGGAGGGGGAGGGACTGAAGAGGGCTGGGGGAACCAAGGGTGGGAATTCACCCTCTCCGTTCTCTGAAGGGGGCAGGATTGACCACGGGCACCACGAGGGGAAGGCCAAGCAGGCCCTCCACGAGACGGTGGAAATGGACCGAGCCATCGGCGAGGCTGGCATCCTGACCTCTTCCGAGGACACCCTGACAGTGGTGACCGCGGACCACTCCCATGTCTTCACCTTCGGGGGCTACACAACCCGTGGCAACTCCATTTTCGGTATGGGACGTCTCCTGTGAACTGGCACCCCTAACCCTGTGTGAATGTTTTGAGTTCTTGGTCGGCGAAATGCCCTTGGATAGCAGAGGACGCAGTTTCCTGGGGGGAAACGAAACTTGTGGGGTACATTATGGTGCTAGCTGGTGCCACAATACTGGGCCTCCCTCACCCTGGGCGAAAGGGGCCTGGGAAGTATTTGTTGTTGTTGGTTGCGAAGTCATGTCCGACCCATCACGAACCCATGGACAACGTTCCTCCAGGCCTTCCTGTCCTCTACCATCTGGAGTCCATTGAAGCTCACGCCTCCTGCTTCAGGGACTCCATCCAGCCACCTCCTTCTCTGTCGTCCCCCCTTCTTCTCTTGCCCTCCATCTTTCCCGGCATTAGGCTCTTCTCCAGTGAGTCCTTCCTTCTCATTAGGTGCCAGCTTAATGCCAGGATCAACCCTATAATGTCCACGTAGAGACAGGCCCCAAAGAGGTTGTGGGAGAAGCATTAGTAAAGATGGCTTCCTCTTTGTCTAGGGCTGGCCCCGATGCAGAGCGACATGGACAAGAAGCCCTTCACTTCCATCCTGTACGGAAACGGACCCGGGTACAAAATGGTAGCCGGAGAGAGAGAGAACGTCTCGGCGGTCAATTTCAGTGAGTATCAGTCCATAGTTCCCCCTCTCTCTTCCAGGGTTCAACGGGACTTGTTCGTTTCCAGAAGGGCATCTAGAGTGGCTCTTTGACCAGTCCAGACCAGATTTCGGAAGGATCAGCCGTGGTGCTCGTCCCACCAAGAGTAGCCAGGCCGTCTTTTCTCCCTTACCTGCTCTCCAAATGCCAATGGGCATCAGCATATCCTGCTTTCCTTCGTCTCACTCTGTGGGGCACTCACCTTCTCTCTCTCTCCCTCCGCAGCCGATACCAACTACCAAGCGCAGTCAGCCGTCCCGCTGCGCATGGAAACGCACGGAGGGGAGGACGTGGCCGTCTTCGCCAAGGGCCCCATGGCTCACCTCCTCCACGGGGTCCACGAGCAGAACTACATCCCCCACGTGATGGCCTACGCAGCCTGCATCGGCGAGAACCAGGCGCACTGCCACTCGGGCGCGCCAGGCAGCAGCCACTCCGGGTCCGTCCCTCTGATGTCGGCCATCTTCTCCGTTCTCCTGCTCCGAGTTTTGTTCTAAAGGCTCTGCTCCTCAGACTCTCTGGATCGAGGCGTCTGCCTGCTTTCGAGATTTCCAGCCTCAAATATCCCTCGCGGGGTTTCTGGCTTCGTGGAGGGGGAAAAACCACATTGGACGGCTTGACTTACTTCCCAAGGAACTGCTCCGCTCTGGAACAGGATGATCTGTGGCGCCAGGATCGGTGCCAATCGGAGCAGCTGGAAACGCTGGGATATATATTTTTCCCCCTCATCCCTCTTAAACGAAGAGAAGGGTTTGTCCCACTGGATCAGGACAGACCGTGCGTGCCTGGCTTATCTTGACAGACCTTAGGCGTCTACAAGCCTTGCAAGGTCCCTCGTGTTCCTCAAACTCTTCCAAAACCAACTCAGAACAGAAATACGAGCCTGGCTGCCCGCTCTGACCCACTTTGGTTGTAAGTGGTGGAACTCAGAGGCCATCACATCTGTCCCCATCGGCCGCGCCTTAATTTGAGCCCCGAAAAACTTCCAAGCAGTTTCCCAGTAGGGTCCCCCAAGGAAAGAAGTCACTAGAGAGCTCCAGGCAAGGGTGATCCAGGGCACGAAGCCCATAAATTACCAAAACCCATAAAAAGAAGAGCCGTGTCTCTGGAGATGTCCTCACCCCAATCAAGTCAGGTTTTCCTGCTGTCAATAGCTGGAACAGGACGTCCCGTTCTAGCAATTCTGAAGCCTTTAAAACGGGTCACCCTTTGTCACCCTCCACCGCCAAGAATTACGACTTAAGCAAATGAAGTCTGCAAAATGGGAGGGCTCCGCCCACAAGGGAAGGCGTAAAATTAAGTGGGAAGGTGGCAGAGGGTGCCATCTTAATAAGCCAGGGTAGGCCCGGACGCGAAGGCTGTCTCTGTGGCGCGCCGTGGTTTGTAAAGTCTCGGCTTGCAGATTAGCACAATGTACAAACCCAGTTAATGTATGCAGCTGATTCAGCAAAAACTGGGCTTGATGGGTAGGCAGAAACAACTGCAGAGTCCACCCTGGAGGGAAGGAGTGTGGGTGTAAAGACCCACCCCACTTTACATCTTAAGAAGACAGAACTCTTGGAATATCTCTTCCAACCGGCATCTTTATTAAGAGACGATGGTTGCAGGCATTCTAGACAGGACCTGAGGGCCCACCCGTACCATTCAAGGTTTTAAGTGTTCCCCAGCAGCCACCCCACCCCACCGTCCTTCCAGCGACAGTCCCAGGCATTACATTTCCACCCCCTTTTCCTCTCGACCGGCAGAAGGGAGACTTCAGAGAGTAGTAGATGAAAGGTTATGGCCATATTGTTATGGTCAGTCCTCTTGGTGAGAATCCACATTCAGTCCCTTTGAAGTTTTAACGAAGGAAGTGAGAGCCATAAAACCCCTTTGCTCATCCCCCTTCCCCTTCGTAGTATGACAGAATCCAGAGACGGCAGAAATGGGGTTTTCCATAGTCGATAACTAGAAATGAAATATAATTCGATTCTGACAGTGGGAAAGGGACTGCGAATACGAGGGCTGCGATGTAAATCTCTACGTGGGAGGGAAGCCCCTTGCAAACTGTGGCCCTCCTGATTCAGAAGGCTGGGAGGGGGAAGGAGAAGAGAACTGGCGGGGGCAGCTGCCCTCCGCAAAACGGGGGGGGGGGGGGACAGGACTAGATTGAAGTCAGACAGGTCTTGGGAGTGGACGTCCCACCTGGACGTCAGACCCTCGCTGGCTCGCTATTCCTTGAGCAATTCCTTCTCTTTTCTGTTCCTTCTCACGAGTTGTAGATTCAGGGCAACCAAAGGACATCCCTTGTCCCTCTGCTGATCCTCAACTCCACGGAAGTCATTCCCACAAGACGCCCTGGAAGAATCTCTCTCTTCCTCTCCCCAGCTGGAAGCCACGATGGATGGGCAAAGAGTTTTCTTTCAAGGCTGTGAACGGAGGGGGAAGAGGAGGGAAGTCTGGTCCTCTCTGACCATCTTTGAACTTCTCCAGAGGCTTCTGGTGGCTGCAGAAAACACCACGCTGGAGTCTGGTCATCGCTGGTTAGGATCCAGCTTGGCTTCTCACAGCTCTTCCAGTCTTCAGCTTCCTGATCGTTGGCAGGGATGGAGTGTAGGAAAAGGAGTCGGTGGCACTCAGCAGTCTCTTGGCCCTCCCCGCAGGGACGGGACCATCGCCTCTCGCTGCCTCTTTGGCAGGGCAAAGTCTTAAGAGCACGTGGAGATCTTCGCCTTGAGACAGAGAAAGCCTCAGACGAGCAGCTTCTTCCCCTTGGAGGGAGGGATGAAGCTTCTCTGCCCAAGAAAAGCAGCCCAAATTGACTGGCAGGAACACGGGCAGCGTCCACCTTGGGCGAGAGATCTGTGGGAGTCGCTCTCCCTTTAAAAAAAAAAAAATCTCTAAATTGATTTTTTTCCCCCACCCTTTTGTTTGCATAACTTTTGAAAAATTGAAATTCAGGGGAAGGAGGAATCTGAAATAAAATTATGTTGGAACCGGCTGTTTTGAAGGAAACGGGCACTTCCCGCGGAACAGCAAGTATCCAGGACCGCAGCTCTGATTTGGGGAACAGCTGTAGAGAAAGGGATGGGAAAGCCATCTGCTTTCAACAAAGGAGAGTTCTTCCGAAGCTTGGGAGCGAGCTCCTTTCTCTGCTCGGTTGTGCCATCCGGTTACGGATGTTGAGTCGGGGCCCGTCCTTCCAGCCCCGTTCACATGTTTCCAAGAAAGAACAGGCCAAGAATGGCCCCAGAGATCGGTGCAATCTCCCCAAACCCGCCCAACGAGGAAACAGAGGGGTTCCTAAAGATATCCCACCCTTGGCTGTTCTGCTAGACCAGGGGTGTCAAACTCACCACATCACATGATGTGTCGCCGTATGTCGCAACTTCTTCCCCATTGCCGAAGCTGGGATGGGTGCGGTTTCGGCATGATGCATCCGGCAGTTTGACACCCCTGCGCTAGACCATCCTCCGGGGGGGGCTGATGGGTTGCCAAGGGGCTTGGGGGGGCTGTTATTGTGGGGCATGTGCAAAGTAGCATTCTGAGGAGATTCAGAAATTTGCCCTTAGAGGCCGGTGGCTTGCAGGTCACACCTCCCCAGTGAAATCTGGGATGTTTCAACACCTGGGCTGGCAGGCGGAGGGAGGGAGGGGCGCATCGCCTTGCTGGCCCCAGAGCCCCCATTACTGAGGACAAGGGTTGGGAAACACCGCCTCCCCCTCGTCTGGGGGGTGCTGCAGAGCGGCTGGGCAAGCAGAGTCAACAACGCTGGACGGAACAGAGGAGCGTCTGATTGGGCACCTTAATAAATACATTTATTCCTATATTTATGGTTAGTGGTTTCGCCCTCCCGAGTCCCACAAGCGCAGCCATGCACAGAACACTAGTCAAACGGCGTCAGCGACTGAAAATGACAAATAGCCGGGCAGGAGCTGCGCAAATGTAAATCTGCTCATGGGGCAGGGCAGGGCAGAGGGTAGCAACCAACAGAGGACCAGGGGGACAGATTGCAGGCAGCTCGGGGGCCTCCTCGGATCAGCAAAGCCCCCTGCCCAACAAGGGGGGCTCCTGGGGCCAGTCGGTGTCCAGAATCGCGCCTTAGGGCCCCGTATCATTTCCCAAGAGAAGCAGAGCTTCAAGCCTTCTTAATGGAATTGCCTTGAAAGCATCTGCCTGCTCTCCTTTCCCGGGACACGTTGGGCCGGTGGTCAAAGGAGGGGACTTGCATCTCAGAGGGGAAATGCCGGATACTGACCTCCCCCCCCCTGAGCAGAGGCCCCTCCCCTCCCTTTTGCGCTGTGTCTAAATTAGCCACAACCAAGCACAATTTTCTCCTTCTGCTAAAGTTTGCTCAGGCTCCCGGCCAGAGGGAACATCGCAACCGCTGCTGGCCCAGCGCCTCAGTGGAAAGTTCAGAGTCTCGGGAAGAAGCCCAGCAGCTCTGGCACCTGGTGCCTCGGCTGGACAGGAGCCCCCCCGGGGAGCATCTGGGCAGAAGGGACGGCGCTGCTGGCCCTCCCTGGCTCTGGGAACAGGCAGCCTCATCCATCTCGCCCGGAGAGGTGCTGTGGACGGACGCTTCCCAGACAGATGTTGACCAAAGGGGAACCCGAGGAGCGTGGATTGGTCGCGGAGGGTTATACCTTCCGGATCTTCTGCTCAAATCCAGTTTGGGGCTGTCGCCTCTGGTCAGAAAAAGTCCCGCAGCCCCCAGAAGGCCTTTCGCTCTTCTTGGCCACATCCAGACCCCCTTCGCAATTACGGCCCTGAAATGAAATTCCAGGTTGATTTTGTCTACAAGATGCCCTCAGCAAGTAAGATTCTGGGAAGACCTTAATTCCAGGCCCTGCAGATGGGCACGGACACTGGAACCAACCCCAAGCCACCTCTGTGTCCTCAGATGCCACTTGGGCCCCTCTGTTCAGGCGGCTATGGGGTGGAGGGCCTCAAGAGAAGCTTGCACATCCCCTCCTGGCTCCTGGGGGGCACAAAAGGGCAGGGGGGCAAGGAAGAAGGGGCACTTTTATTTCCTTTTTTTAATAAAAGTTTTATTGGTTTTTTTTTTCATTTTTTACAAAGCTTGGGACACACCGTGGTGGTCAGGGTGTCGAATCGTTCAAAGACAAATTCACATACATGTAGCTCAAATTAATTATGAACAATTTCCTCTCTTATTTCCTAAAATATAATATTACTTATTAAAATGAATACAGTTTTAGGTAAAAATTCAATCAAGCAAAAATCCTCAAGTCCCCTTGGCAATGATAATAATCTGTAGCCTGTTTTTAAACTTTACTAATTACAATGGTCATATTCCAGTTACATTTCAATGAACATATCGGATTTCAGGTATCCTTTAATGATAGATCGTTCATTGAGACTAATTTTTTCCCTATCGCAAGTAATTCTTCCTCTCTATTACAACATATTTTCCGTATTTAGAATAATAATATAAATCCAACAGATGCAGTACTATTTTTAAAGATATATTCTATCATTTCATCAGTCCATATCTATAAAAAATCTTTTTAGGAGAAGGGGCATTTTTCTTGGTCCACTCCGGCTGGGCAGATGTCCTTCAAGACAGCTGAGGCCAGAAGGGCTGCTGCTGGCTCCAGGTCTTGCCAGGCCCCACAAGCAGGCCACCGGGGACGATGGGTCCTCCCCACCCCCCGGCCTCAAAATGCCTTGTGGTTATCGGTCCGTTTCCACCAGGTCTCCTGACCCAGACCCAGCCATCCCTGTGGACAAACGGACAGGCCAGGATTGACCAGCTTCGCCGTCTCCATCTGTCAGCCGAATGCCAGGTCTCCAAAGGAGCCTGGCCACCAATCCCCCATGAGGTTTGCTTCTGAGACTTTGCCCTCTGCAGAAACCTTTTTTTTTTTTTTTTGGCTTTTTCCAACCTCCTTTTGTCAGAAGTGGGGTTAAACCGAGTCTTTCCCGGCAGATGGCACCCAAGGCAACAATGTGCGGCTTGGAGGGAGAGGCTAGCCGGACCACTGACTGACCACCGGGAGCCCCAGCCAGCTGGGTTGGCAGCCTGAGTGGGGAAAGATTTGTTCAGTGGGAGGGTTTGGATAAAGGTTTCTTTCCAAAGGGCAGGTGCCCAAGGGTGAAAAGGGGCCAACGGGCTCCGGTCCAGCCTGGGCAGCCTCAGGTGAGAGGAGGAATTTGATGGCCAGATAAGAGAGGAAATAGAAGCATTTTCCCAGGTGGCAGCAAAGTGGTCGTGCCAACGCTGGCACTTTGCCTGTTGCCCGGAGAAGAGGCCGGTGCCCCTTCCAAAACCAACCAATCAGCTCATTCTGAAGGGCTGGCAAAGCTGGACACAGGAAGCCTCTGTCCTCCCTAAGCCATCAAGCCAGGCTGCCCGGGCACTAAGAATAGCAACTGGACAGGAGAGGGAGAAGTGCCCTAAAAAGCACTTTTGCGGACTTGGCTCTTTGCAAA
>NW_015389635.1:62654-93109 GCF_001527695.2 Protobothrops mucrosquamatus
AATAATAATAATAATAATAATAATAATAATAATAATAATAATAATAATAATAATAATAATAATAATAATAATAATAATAATAATAATAATAATAATAATAATAATAAGAAGAAGAAGAAGAAGAAGAAGAAGAAGAAGAAGAAGAAGAAGAAGAAGAAGAAGAAGAAGAAGAAGAAGAAGAAGAAGAAGAAGAAGAAAACAAAATACAAAGACCTACAAATAGAAAGACTGTGGCAAAAGCAAGCAAGGGTAGTACCAATAGTAATAGGAGCCTTGGGTGCAATTCCAAAACAACTGGAGCACCACTTGAACACTGTCATTGGCATTGACAAATTCGCCATTAGTCAATTGCAAAAGGCAGCCTTACTAGGAACTGCTTCCATCCTGCGACGAGATCTGTAATACCATCAAACATCCACATCTGCCTATCCCAGGTCCTTGGTAAGGTCTCGATAGGTAAACAAAATGCCAAATCCAGTCTGAACATCTGGCTGTGCGATGAGCCATAATAATAATAATAATAATAATAACAACAATAATAATAATAATAATTAAAAAAAAAACCAAACCACTTGGCAAGGGACCGAATGCAAACCAGTTTCCAGCCAAGAGTGGGTGGGGTTCCCCCACAGGACCAGACAAATCCCCCCGAAACTTTCAAGCCCAGACCGGATCACCTCGTATCCACCGGTTCTTTTCTTACAGCACCTTCGGACCCCAGAAGGAGAAAACGCTGCACCTTTAAAACGATTTATCTGGCCCATTTACAAGCCAAGGCAACCACTGGCTTGAATCTGATCCCGCTGGAACTGCTGCCATCCCTGGGACTGACAGAGTGTGCCTTGAAATACCGGTTTATTTTTTCACCCCTCACACATCATTAACCTGGGGAATTTCCTGCCCCAGTTGTCACACATTTAGATGGTTTTCAAGGTGGATTACCTGAATCTGGCCTGTTAAGGGCTGCCTTATATTAGGGGTCCCTCACCTTATAAAACAGGGATGGGGGATTGGATCCTGCTTAGGCCCTCTGCAGGGGAGAGAGGGGCTGAGACAGAAACATGATCTCCTGGTGGTGCTTTTTTTTTTTTTGCTGCACTCCTCCCAAAGCATCAATGCTGAGACTCACACAAAGGCAGAACAAAGCAAAACTGATTAGTTCCTTGTCATTTCACGTGGGTGGGCTCCTCACCTCCAGGTAAACAGCAATTTGCTCAGCACCAGGTAGATTAAAGGGGAAAGTATATTAATCCCAACCGGCAACCCAGGCGGAGAGGGGGGGCTGTCGTGGTACGGATGTTCACCATTCAAAGCACAAAGCACAAAATACTATTTTAAATAGAGAGGGGGGTCTGGTGGGGACTACCGCACAGGGTGGCCTATTGCTGGAAGTCTCCTTGCATTCACACACCACAAACCCCTTTGGAAAGCAAGGGAAAAAAGAAGAAGATAATGGTAGGAACAAATTGTTTACAGCTTTGGATGACTCAAAGTTTCTCCTCGTCCCAGCCGCGGGCAAGTTGGACATCTCTGATGATGCCGGATCCGACGGTTCCCAGGGTGGCCTGGAAGACTCAGGCAGCCCCCCCACCCGCTCTCTTCCCCTTCCCCACTTGGTTTGGGATTTGTTTCCACTAATTTGGCTGAAGAGCGTGGAGAGGCGATCTGCTGGGAGAGCAGCGGCCCAGCACAATGGCCTTTTGTCCTTCACCCCGTGCGCTCACATCCCTTCTTCCGCCAGCTTCCTCAGATTGGGAAACGGCTCTGGAGAGAGCATCCATGCCAAGGCGGCCTCGTGCGTCCATGATTAGCAAGCGATTCCCACCCTGCCTTCTGCCTATCTCGACTTGCTCCTTCTAAAAGATGTCACTCCTTTTAATTTTTTTTACTAATCAGCGGAGATTAGGAGGGGCGCTGCTTCCTTTCTCAAGACTTGCCGAGAGACGGAGCAGAGGCCTGCATGTCCCATTTTAAAGATATTCCAAGGACATGGGTCCTTGCCAGATCATTCCCCCCCAAAACAAAAACACAAAGGATCTGCGCTCTCTCCAACGCCCACCATGCTTACTCCAGGGTTGCTCCTGTCCCAAAAGATATCTCAAAGCTGGCTCACTTCCTACGCAGACTCCTGGCCAGCTTCCTCGGGCGTTGTTGAATCAGGGAATCAGACTAGCAGAAGTCCCAAAGATCCTTTTTCACCAGGCAAGTGAACTTCGTGTTTTTCTTTGAAGACGTCTTCATCCAAGAAGTTGAAGAAGCTTCTTGGATGAGATGCAAGACGTCGTCAAAGAAAAACAAGGAAGTCCAGTTACTTCGTGAAAAAAGCATCTTTGGGATAACTACGACCTGAGTGACGGAGCATCGCCGTAGACCAGGGCTTTTCAACCAGGGGTACGGGTACCATCTGTGGTACATTGGCACCTGGCAGGTGGTACGCGACCATTCTAGAAAAGTGGTACCGGGGGAGGGGAATGAGCTGAACCGGTGGCAGCACCGCACAAGCCTGAGCGAGAGACGGCTGGAGCTGCAGGGCTGTCGGGGCTCAGCAGAAGCGCCAGGATCAGCGCCAGGCTCCAGCTGGAGCTCCGCGCTGATCCTGGTGCTTCTGCTGAGCCCTGAAGAAGCACCAATCAGCTGGAAAGCAGCACTGATCCTGGCACTTCTGCTGAGCTCAGAAGAAGCACCCATCAGCTGGATTGTTGCAGCCTCTCCAGGGTCTTGTGATTTACATTCAGATGCTTGGCAACTGATTCATATTTATGACGGTCACAGTGTCCCAGGGTCATGTGAAGTGACCAAAACCTGCTGCAACCACCCAGCAGACGGGGGGAATAAAAACCAAGCACCCCCCACCCCACCCCCGCTGCCAATCCTCAACATAAATGCTCACAACAATGGAAACCTCAGACAGGAGGAAGAGGGCCACCGAGTGGGCAGGCTGTGGCTTGGGGGGCACTTTTTTCAGCGCCATTGTAACTTCGAACAGTCACTAAGCGAACTGTTGTAAGTCGAGGACTACCTGTGCTTTATCACTTTTTTTCTTTTTTTGGTCATCAAGTTTTTGGCACCTTGCTAGGCGACTGGTGGTACTCGGCTGTTACCATATCCTAAAAGTGGCACAATGGGTGAAAAGATTGAAAAGACCTGCCGTAGACAACGAGAAGTGTTTTCTGCGTGGATGAATTTGGACGGAAATAACGAGTAAACGAGGGCTCAGAATCTGATGGAGGAAGTCCCCCACTAAAGATGGGGATCAAGGCAAGTTCCCAGAGGCAGGGGTGCACCCAGGCAGGCGTGGGGCTGGCATTGCTGGTGACGCAAGAGATCTCAAGGAGACCCGCTGCTGGGTGAGAAGAGGGCAGGAAAGGCCCAGGTCTGCCCCTCCCAAGGTGGTGTTGAAGGAAAAGTCTTATCATGGTTCAGTCCAAGCTGGGGATAAACAACACGGTGACTGCTTTAGAAAGAAGGTTGCAGTTTGTTGAAGAGGAGAGCCAGACAGGAAGATGGCTCTGAAAGAAAAGAGAGTGAGCACATGTAGGGAGTGGGTTTTTATACCCTCTGGAGTCTTTTGTTTGGAGTTGTTCCTGTGGCATGAACTTTGACCTGAGTCTTGAGTATGCCCTTTGATATCTGTGGGTTAATCCTATTATGTCCTGTCTTAGAGTTTGTGTGGGGTATGTAGATTTTAGGATTCTGTCTTCTTAATCTTCTAGCTTCAACCTTCCTGAATGGATTATCACATCTGCATTTCTACAGAGCTGGTTTCTGCTTGGGGGAGGGAGACTTGGGGCTATTAAGAAAAAGTGGGCATGCTTTTCTGCCTCTTTAAGATCCGTTGAGGAAATATATTTTTCTGCACTTTTAATATTTCCTTCTATGGGGGGGGGGCTGACTTCCCGCAGTGGAATGACCGTGCCAAAGTTCACTGGAAGAATTTTTTGGCCGGCCACACATGGTCCCAGTGGAACCTGGCCACGTATGACCTCTTCTCCCGGGATGACCTGGGATATCACCCCAGATGGAAAACGAAGCAGCCAAGAATCCGGAACGAACGCAGCTCGCTCTTTGCAGAAACCAAAAGTCTGGAAAAGTTTTCGACTTCTTCACCCTGGGGAGGATCACAGGCCTGTCAAAAGCCCTTTCAGCCGGAGCTGACCATCAAACAGGGACCCTCAATAAAGCCCTCAATAGAGCGAGTCTGTTTCCAAAGATAGCAAGAATTTTTTTCCAAAAATAGCAAGAGAGGAAACAGGGGAACCCTTTCTTTATAAAGGAGCAGCTGTATAAAAGCCACCAAAAATAAATAATAATACAGGTAGTCCTCAATTTACGGCCGCAGCTGAGCCCAAAGTTTCTGTTGCTAGGTGAAATATTTGTTGAGTTTGGCCCCATTTTACGACCTATTTTTTGCCACAGTTGTTAAGCAAATCACTGCAGTTGTTAGTCAAATGGTTGCAAAGTGAATTTGGCTTCCCCCACTGACTTGGCTTTGTCAGAAGGTCGCAAAAGGGGATCACACAACCCCCGGGGACACTGCAACCGTCATAAATACGAGTCAGTTGCCGAGCGTCTGAATTTTGATCACGGGACCGTGGGGATGGCTGCAAAGGTCGTAAGTGTGAAAAACGGTCATAAGTCACTTTTTTCAGTGCTGTTGTAACTTTAAACGGTCACTAAACAAACTGTTGTAAGTTGAGGACTATATGTAATAGAGTAGAATAGAATAGAATAGAATAGAATAGAATAGAATAGAATAGAATAGAATAGAATAGAATCAGGAAGGGACCTTGGAGATCTTCTAGTCCAGCCCCCTGCTCAAGCAGGAAAACCTATACCATTTCAGACAAATGGCTGTCCAGTCTCTTCTTAAAAGCCTCCAGTGATGAAGCATCCACAATTTCTTGAGGCAAGCTGTTTCACTGGTTAATTGTCCTCACTGTTAGGAAGTTTCTCCTTAATTCCAGATTGCTTCTCTCCTTGATCGGTTTCCAACCATTGTTTCTCGCCCTCCCCTCTGGTGCTCTGGAGAATAATTTGACCCCCTCTTCTTTGTGGCAGCCCCTCAAATACTGGAACTCTGCTATCATGTCTCCCCCGTTTCTTCTTTTTTTAAGACTAGCCAAACCCAAGTCCCGCAGCCGTTCTTCGTATTGTTTTCGTCTCCAGGCCTTTGATCATTTTAGCATAATAATCAGGTTCTGTTTTGCAATGAAATGAAGAGAGAGATGTAGAGACAAGCTGGATTAATTTGAGAGTATCGTGAGCACTGAAGGATCATCACAGGATAAAAAGTTAGGAATCCGATGGCGTCGGAAGGCACAGATTCACTTCATAAAGAAGACTAAACAGCAGGAAAAAAGACGAAGAATATGGAAAAAAACAACAACAACCCGGGTACATTCTTGCATGCCAAATCACAGAACCCAAAGTCTACTTTTGCTTTCAAGTCCAGAAAAAAACAAACTTTGAAAAGTCAACATCCAGTAATTTTGCATTACACCATGGCAGCCCTTCAAGAAACCCAAGAACTTGGGAACCAAAAGTTGTGGAGAGGGGTGGGGTGGGGGGGGGAATTGGAAGAGAATAACACACAAAATTACTTAGCCGATGTTCTGAAAAAGCGGACCACCAAAAACAACACGTTCGCTTTTGACCATTGAAGATAAAGACACACCACTGCCAGGATCAAAGCGATTGGGATCAGCTTTGAGTGGGAGGGGGCTGTAGCTGCAGGGTCCCTGGGGAATAGCCCACCTTGAGCAGAGGGACCCCGGGGAGAGACCCATTAAAAGCGACCGGGTGCGCAGAGGTTAATTCTCTTGAGAATATCTCTTTTTCGATCTGATGGAATTTTTGCTTTGGAATATAAACAGTTGTGGCTAGCGGAAAATGCAGTTTCGAATTCTCTCTGGCTTGCGTTACCCCCAAATGCGGTTTTCTGCTGTGTGTGTCCCCCCGCCTCCCTATTTTGGCTAATGCCGGTGGGAGAATGTCCAAAAGACGTCACTACTCTGAGCAAACATTGAGGGGGGGGGGAATGCTGCCAGCCCAGCAGAACCCTGATGAAGAAGGAAGCGGATCTGTGGCCCTGGGGGAGACTGTTGGGGAGACCAGTGTGTACCCCAGATCCCGCTGGAACCCCAGGGAGTGGCTGTGGTGCCAGCAGCCCCAGAAAGCAAAGAGAGATCTTCCAGAGTCTGGATTGCGCTTCCCACATCAGCCAAGGGGAATTACATGAGGCTCTGTTTAATAAACCCGCAGGCCTCAGAATAACATAGTCGGAAGGGACCTTGGAGGTCTTCCATTCCAGCCCTCTGCACAGGCAGGAAACCCTATACAGGTAGTCCTTGAGTTACGACCCGCTCATTTATTTGAGCATCATGAATATGAATCAGTGGCCAAGTGTCCGGATTTTGATGTGGCAACGGTTGTTAAAGTGTGAAAAATGGTCATCAGTCACTCTTTTTCACTGCCGTTGCAATGGTCCCTAAAGCAGTGGTTCTCAACCTGTGGGTCGGGACCCCATTTGGGGTCGATCGACCATTTCACGGGGGTCGCCAAGCAAGGCTGTCCGCCATTTTTTTTGTCCGCCATTTTTCCCCCTTTTCTGGCAGGTGCCTTACCTCCCTTGGGCTGGGCCAGTTGGTGGTCGGCCTGCTCCGTCTCTGCCGCTTGCCAGCTACGCCTCGACCGGCGCAGGGGGCGGAACCACGCATGCGCGGTGCTCCCGGGCAGGGAAAGTCCTCGACTTACAACTGGTTGGGTAGTCCTCAACTTACGACCGGTTTAGTCCTCGACGTACGACCGGTTTAGTCCTCGACTTACAACCGGTTGGGGTCACGGCATTAAAAAGGTTGAGAACCACTGCCCTAAAGGATTCTGTCGTAAGTCGGAACAACAAATTCTAGTTTATTTGGTGAATGCCTGAAAGATGCATTACTTCATCTAAGGCAAAAACAGATGGGAAAAAAAATAAAGGCAATTATGAATTAAACTTGGCTCAAATCGTTAAGATGCAGCATTAAGTAAGAATGCCCCAAGGGTGAAATTACAAACCATCTGAACGCCATTTTCACTTTTGTGGAGTTTTTAACTTCACGAAAAAGATTCCAGAAAGGATTCTCCCATTGACCCAAATGCATTTTATACAAAATTGAAAGAGTCAATTGAAAAAAGATTGCTTGATAGCAAAGGTGAGTTGGCATATTGGTCTCGTGTGCCTGATCAAAAACATTGGCCTGAAGATGTTAATACTCGACTGACATTTGGAGAAGCAGAAATTAGAAATCTGTCAATCAGACTGCAACTAAATGATAGAGAAATGATTTGTGGATTTCCGTGAATACATTCTCGAAAAGACATATCCAGAAAAACTGATACGGACTCTGAATACCACTCCCATTTCTTCAAGTGAATGTGAATGACTGTTTTTGCAGATGAATCTAATTGCCATCCCAACAAGAGCTTCGTTGAAGACTAAGACAATTTCAGCACTTTTGTTCATCAAACTTGTCGGACCATCTCTGAGACTTTTTGATCCTGCAAAGTACGTTGATCTGTGGTTACGCAGAGGATGACATTCGGCCAGAGATACTAAGAGCAAGGAAAGGAGTCGAGAAGATTTGCTGGACGAGAATTGGACAAAACTTTGGAATTTACTATGAACATTTGCCTTAAACGGTCCCCATGATATAAAAAAGATGTTGAGGCTCTAGAAAGAGTGCAGAGAAGAGCAATAAAGATGATCAGGGGACTGGAGGCTAATAAAAAGAACGGTTGCTGGAACTGGGTATGTCTAGTTTAATGAAGAGAAGGACGAGGGGGGACAGGATAGCAGTGTTCCAATATCTCAGGGGTTGCCATAAAGAAGAAGGAGTCAAGCTATCCTCCAAAGCGCCTGAAGGTGGGACAAGAAGCAACGGATGGAAACTAATCAAGGAGAGAAGCAACCTAGAACTAAGGAGAAACGTCCTGACAGCGAGAACAATTAACCAGTGGAACAACCTGCCTCCAGAAGCGGTGAATGCTCCAACACTGGAAGTTTTTAAGAAGAGACTGAACAGCCATTTGTCTGAAATGGTATAGGGCCGGAGTAGGCAACCTTGGCTCTTTTATGACTCGTGGACTTCAATTCCCAGAATTCCTGAGCCAGCCTGGCTTAGCTTGGAAACCTCTCCCTTTCCCCTCAGCATAGCTGGCTCAGGAATTCTGGGAGTTGAAGTCCACGAGTCATAAAAGAGCCAAGGTTGCCTACCCCTGGTATAGGGTTTCCTCCTGAGCAGGGGGTTGGACTAGATGAACTCCAAGGTTCCTTTCAACATTATTATCATCATCATCATCATCATCATCATCATCATCAGGGGTGTCAAACTGCCAGCCCATTGGCTGGATGCATCATAGCGAAACCGCGCCCACCCCATTGCCGGCAATGAGAAAAAAGTCGTGCCACGTCACGTGACATGGCGAGTTTGACACCCCTGCCTTAAACGCAATAAATTACATTTACGTTAAGAACCGAATATATAATTTTTTAAATCATATAAATGAATATATAAATAAAATTATATAAATAAAAGATTAACAAGATGTGAGTTCCGGCATTTTTTTTTTTTTTACACACACAAAAAAAGCACTGGACGCAGTTAACACACCTGTGGCAAGAAAAGGTGTAAAAATGGGGTAAAACTCACTGAACGAATGTCAGTCAGAAAAAATGCGGCTCAATTGTGATCGTGGTTGTGATACTACCTGTATCATAAAACGGCACAAGCTTTGTAACTCTCTGGGGTGGCTCGACCGACACAACTTGCACAAAAGGGAGGCCCAAGAGCACTTTCGGCCACTGGTGAGGGGAGCTGCGCCCGGGCCGAGCTGCTGCCTTTTGCCCATGTTGGTCAGTTAGCCGAGGGGCTCCTCCTTCCCTAAGGGAGGCCCGACAGAGCCTGCCGCTGAGGGGGAAAACTCGCCTGGCTCTTTGGCCTTGCAGGAGCCCAGGAGGACCGAGAAGGCGGCTCGGGAAAAGGGGATTAAGGGCACCCCCCTGACCCGCCATCCCCGACCCTCAGCTGCCGAGGTGCTGCTCCCCTCAGGCCCCAACCGACCCTCCACCCACCAACGGGGAGCGAGCGTCACCCGAGGGAAGCTTCCCTGAGGGGGAAAAGGCCTTCTCGGGCCACCAGGAGGGAGCCGGCCTCGCCTTGCGCGCCTGAGGCCGAGGGAAGGACCAGCCAGTCCCGCGACCCTCGGGAGGGGGACACTGGGAGCCCTGTTTGCCCCCCCTCCGCACCTTGGAGGGGCGGTGACCCTGCAAGAACCCTGACCCCCACCCCGGGTCCAAAACGCCGCAAGGACCCAGCGGGTGCTCCCTATGCCAGCCGCCCCGGGAGGCTCCCCTCGCCGCACCCTCCCGGCGTTGCGCACCGGCTGCTTGCTCGCTCTCCCCACACCAGGTGAAGGCGAGGGCGCTGGGTCTGGCCAGCGGGACGGAGTGGGGGGAGAGAGAAAGGGGAGAGAGAAGCATGGGATTCAGCCAGTTCACACCACTTTGGCAGAACCGGTAGCTAATTTTTTGTTGCCCAGGCCCAGAATGGACTTCCGGAAGCGGCATCCATGTAGAGAACCGGTGGTTCGCCTATTTGAATCCCACCACTGGAGAGAAGGAATCGGCCATCCATCCACCCTGCAGCCAAAGGAGCACCAGGAACAGCTGGAGGGGACCGGCCCGCGTCCGGCTTCTCCGTGGCGCTTGGATCCACCTGCGCTGTTTTCTGCCCACGGCCTCCCTTCCTTCACCAGCCATGTTTCTTCCTTGGCTATTTTTTTTCCCAGCAAAGGCTGCTTTGATCTGTTGCCTGAAGGATTCCCGTTCTGAAAACCCCAAACTTCCCACCAGGGAGATTTACGGTATGGCTGCCGGGCTTTGGCCGCTTCAGCAGCAATTGAGGTTTTCCCTGGTTTTTTTTTTTTCCCTTCCTTCCTTCCTTCCTAATACTCCCTAATTAGCCTCCCTAATTAGCCTGGGAGGAGGTTTCCAAGTACTTCCAGCAGGCCTACCAGATTCTGTAACTAACAGCTTTGTTCCCTAGTACGCCCTCCGTCTGGTAAACTCGCAAGATTCAGTTTTTCTCGCCATGTAAATGTACACATCCGAACTACAGATAGCTAGCTAGATATAGAGATATAGAGATAATGGAGATAGATAGATAGATAGATAGATAGATAGATAGATAGATAGATAGATAGATAGATAGATAGATAGATAGATAGCTTTTAGTGTCTTTTTTTTGTGGACACACATGAAAAATGAAATTTTGTTGCTTGCTCTCCGAAGTGTACACATACATAACACACATACTGTATAAACATGCTATATACATACACATGTAAATACCTACACCCTTACATATAAATATTAATCACTGTCCATCTTGAATACATAGCGGAAAGGGGAAGCTTGAACGTTCACAAGGTTGATGCTGAATACTGCATCCAGTTTTGGGTCACCACATTATAAAAAAGATGTTGAGACTGTGGAAAAAGTGCGAAGAAAAGCAACTAAGATGATTAAGGGCCTGGAGACTAACACAGATGAAGAATGGTTGCAGGAATTGGGAATGGCCAGTCTAGAGAAAAGAAGGACTAGGGGGGACATGATAGCATACCCTGAATTTATACAGAGCAGAAATTGTGTAAATTCACAATTCATCTCTGAGGGCAGCAGCTGATGTCCTTTTATCCATCCCAAAGATTCTCCTCAGATGCTGTGATTGGGTTTTTCCAGTAGTGGCATTTAATAAACATCAGCTTGATATAGGAATGCATGGGTTACCTTGGCCTTATATTATTTTTAATAATTGGGGATAAGGAAGCTGGAGAAGTATGATTTTTAAAAATTTTAGCACTAGAATTCAGGGGTAGGCAACCTTGGCTCTTTTATGACTCGTGGACTTCAACTCCCAGAATTCCTGAGCCGGCATGGCTCAGCTTGGAAACCTCTCCCTTTCCCCTCAGCATGGCTGGCTCAGGAATTCTGGGAGTTGAAGTCCACGAGTCATGAGGGGGCCATAATTCCCCCATGCTGGCTCAGGAATTCTGGGAGTTGAAGTCCACCAGTCATAAAAGAGCCAAGATTGCCTACCTCTGGCCTAGGCATAGGCTGCTTTATGACTTGTGGACTTCAGCTCCCAGAATTCCTGAGCTTGGAAACCTCAGGGGAAAGGGAGAGGTTTCCAAGCTCAGGAATTCTGGGAGCTGAAGTCCACGAGTCATAAAAGAGCCAAGGTGGCCTACCCCCGCACTAGATTCACTCTTGTCTGTGCTTTAAATCAGGGCTTTTCAACCTTTTCACCGACTGTACCACTTTTAGGATATGGCAATATTCGAATACCACCTAGCAAGGTGTCAAAAGCTTGATGACCAAAAAAACCCACAACCCTGTTCAAAGTTGCAATTGCACTGAAATGACTTATGGCCATTTTTCACACTTATGACTCTTGCAGCGTGCCCAGGGTCATGTGATTTATATTTGGATGCTGGGCAACTGATTCATATTTATGATGGTCACAGTGTCCCAGGGTCATGTGATCCCCTTTTGCAAGCTTTTGACAAGCAAAGTCAATGGCAGGGCTGCTGGTGGCCAAGTGCTATTAGGCGGGACTTCCTTCCCTCCCTGCCTCCCTCTTTCTCATTGCCATCTCCTTCTGCAGGAAGAATTTGAACCCCCCCCCCCCATGTTTTCCCTCTTCCATATATTCATCAGACAAGGAAAAGCCTCCAGAGACAGAAAAGAGAAGCCATTTAGGGAACTAGCTTAAAAAGGCACATTCCCCTTTAAGAATTAGCTACTGGCTGGAAAGGAAAGTTAAGGAGCGCAGTAATGGCTGCCGGCTAAGTAAGTAATGGCTGCCAGCTAAGGCAGCCTCCCCAAATAGCTCCATTCAGAAGTAAAGGAATGCTACAGGCAAAATCCATTCAGGAGAAAAATACTTCACAATCCCTCGCAGCAAAACTTACAGCTAAAAAGAGCAGAGCAATAGAAGCTAACAGGAGACATCGGCCATCAGCCCAATAGAAATTGCCAAACACTCCTTAAGAACACAAGGAACACATTGCACAAATCCCAGAACTGAAAAGTCACAAAAGCACATAAGAATCCTTCCACTCTCCATCTCCCTCCCTCCTCCGTGCCTCACCTCCAGCCATTGCTGCCTTTTTTCATTCCTAGTGGAGGGCAATTCTTGCCTGTTTGCTGCTGCCAGTTGTAGATGGGCTCATGGCTGGCAGGCCTGCTTAACCTCCTCTCCTCTCCCCCCCTCCTCCTCTTCTTTCCCTTGGTGCAGCTACTCCACCTCCTACCATGGCTTCTGCTTTTTTCTCTCTCCCTCTCCTGCCCAAACTGCCTGCTTTTATAGCCTCTCCTGTCGCCGCCCCCTCCTCCTCCTCCTTTCTCATGGGGGGGTGAGCCTGAAGTGAGCCTGGGGCCTTTGCCTCGCCCCAGCCACTCTGCACTTGGCTAGGCAGGGCTGCGTACCACCTGCCACTCGTTAATGTACCACAGGCGGTACGCGTACCACCGGTTGAAAAGCCCTGTGACATAGAATATATAAGTGGGTCTGTGGGTACATGCAATGTTTTTTTTTTGTTAACTTTATGTAGTGTATGTTGGAGGTGGTGACCCTGTGAGAGCTGTAACAAAATCTCATTGTAATGCATGTTAATTAGTGTACATTTAAAGTGACAACAAAGTTATTCTATTCTATTCTGCATTCAGTTCTATTCTATTCTATATGCAGTTCTATTCTATTCTATTCTATTCTGCATTCAGTTCTATTCTATTCTATATGCAGTTCTATTCTATTCTATTCTATTCTGCATTCAGTTCTATTCTATTCTATTCTATTCTGCATTCAGTTCTATTTCTATTCTATTCTATTCTGCATTCAGTTCTATTCTATTCTATTCTGCATTCAGTTCTATTCTATTCTGCATTCAGTTCTATTCTATATGCAGTTCTATTCTGCTATTCTATTCTGCATTCAGTTCTATTTTTATTCTATTCTGCATTCAGTTCTATTCTATTCTGCATTCAGTTCTATTCTGTTCTATTCTGCATTCAGTTCTATTCTATTCTGCATTCAGTTCTATTCTATATGCAGTTCTATTCTATTCTATTCTGCATTCAGTTCTATTCTATTCTGCATTCAGTTCTATTCTATTCTATATGCAGTTCTATTCTACTATTCTATTCTATTCTGCATTCAGTTCTATTCTATTCTGTTCTGCATTCAATTCTATTCTATTCTGCATTCAGTTCTATTCTGTTCTATTCTGCAGTTCTATTCTATTCTGCATTCAGTTCTATTCTATTCTGCATTCAGTTCTATTCTGTTCTATATGCAGTTCTATTCTATTCTGCATTCAGTTCTATTCTATTCTATATGCAGTTCTATTCTACTATTCTATTTTATTCTGCATTCAGTTCTATTCTGTTCTGCATTCAATTCTGTTCTGCATTCAGTTCTATTCTATCCTATCCTATTTCTATATTCCATTCTATTCTAATCTACTCCTACTGTATTCTTTTCTCTTTCTCTTCTCTTCTCTAACACAGTGCAGCACAGGAACAAGGGAATAAAGGCAACTCATTTGCAAAAGGCAGCAAGCTTTGCTTTCTGCTTCCTTGGGGGCTGGGGAGCCCCTGCTGCCCCCCCCCCACGCCCCACTCCAGCATGTACTGAAAGTCACAGAACAGCTAAGCAACTGAGACGTCACTCACCGCAGTAGCCAACCGCCCTGTTAACCATGGCTTAGTGAATAAACCACGATTGGATGAGAGGTGGACTCCCAACTCCCAGAATCCTGTAAGCTGGAATTCTGGGAGTTGAAGACCACCTTTTTGACGTCGCCAAAGTTGAGAAACATCGCACTGAAAACTTTGCTCTTCTCCCCCCCCCCAAAAGAGCGTCCTAAAAGCTTTTTTTCTGGAGGGACAGAAAGACCCTTGGTGGTTTTGTGGAATGCATCCTTCCAAACCTCTAAAAGGCGATCAGATTTCTTCCTTCCCATCTGCCCGCATCTTCCCTTCCCTTCTCCGGATGGACGAACATTAGAATTGGACACGGACCGACTGGAGCGTTCAAAAGTCGATCAGGCCATCTTCCTGCTGTTCGGGGCCTCCCCCATCAGAAGCCTTCCTCCAGACGGAACAAGGAAACAGGAAAAGCTACGTGGAGGTTTCCCATTTTATTTTCCAGCCTGTCTATTTTAAAAAGCATTTTACAAATAGATTCTTCTTACAATAGCGATAAATAGACTTTTTTTTTTTTTAAATTTTTATACACAGGTCACTGGAAACACCAATACGAGTCTTGGAGTTTTAAATTAAACGCAATGTTGAAACATTGTTAAGTTCATGGATTTTGTGCATCATTTTTTAAAAAAATAAAATTAAATTAAATAAAATTAAGCAACCAAAACGACCCAAAAGAGGAAGAAAGGATGGATTTACGCAACAGACACGAGAGAGAGAGAGAGAAAGAGGGAGAAAGAGAAAGAGAAAAAGAGACAGAAAGAAAAAGAAAAAAGAGAGACAGAGACAGAAAGAAAAAGAAAGAGAGAGAGAAAGAAAAAGAAAGAGAAAGAGAGAAAGAAAGGGACAGAAAGAAAAAGAAAAAGAGAGAAAGAAAAAGAGAAAGAAAAAGAGAAAGAGAGACAGAAAGAAAGAAAAAGAGAGAGAGAAAGAGAGAGACCCAGACATCACGGAATTAATATTTTCACATCACCAGAAGGATGTTTAAAATTAAATGTGGATGCCTGGGAATTGGGGAACCCTTTTCCCTGATCCAGACACCTGTGGAGCCAGCCGGGTGCGTTGCCCACAAAGGTGTGGTGCCTCCCCCCAAATCCTGCACAGCACGGGAGGGGGGGGCAGGCCAATCACAGCACAGAAGGGGAGGCCTCTGCAGTTTAGAGCCCAGCCAGAGCATCAGGCTTTGGCCAGACCGTGGGGTGAAGGGGGGCTGATGGCCCACCTGCCCTGGACCAGCCTGAAAGTCACCCCAGGGCACCCCCAGACTCAGCCGAGCCCCTCCACCCCCTAACTGACCTGGGGCAAGATTGTCAAGGTTTCTTTGGGATGAACATGGGGGAGAGACTGGGAACGTCTCGGTCCCTCCCTCCTGCCAAAATTCCCTAGGATAGGAGGGAACATGGCTGCTCTGTGTGTGTGTGTGTGTGTGTGTGTGTGTGTGTGTGTGATGGGGGGCAAAGCGGACAGGGAACGTGTGACAAGAGCGGAGGGCAGGAAAGAGTGCAACAGCTGGGCAGGAGAGAGACAGAGAGAGAGAGAGAGAAAGAGAGATGCAGAAGGAGCCCTGGTGACGAAGGCCAGTGGGAGACACCAAGACGGAGGGAGCTGATCCAGGCGTAATCCAGATGTTGCCCCATAAACGCCTCCATCCGTGGGCCTCCTCTGTGTGCTGAAACAGGGTCCAGAAAACACGCAGCCGATGGAGATGCTCGGCTTTCCAGAGAAAAAACAACAACAACTTGCAGGATGGAGCTGCTCCTAGCTCGGCTATCCTCTTCCAAGGTGACCCCTGGAAACAGTGGGGGGGGGGGCTGCCGGCTTCTGCAATAGGGAAGCCAGGAAGAGGCCGAATTCTCTCTCCCCACCCCCCACCCCACCGTAGCCGGTCGAGACGGCCCCCACAAAGGGACCTGGGGAGGGGGAACAGTTGGGAAACACACAGGCCATCTCCGCCTCCTTGTGATTGTCCAGCGTTTGACTCCACAGGCTGGAGGGTTTTTTTGGGGGGGTGATGGAATTGGGGAGGGGGCGTCGTTGAGCACAGCTCATGGAAAGGGGGGGGGAATCGAGGCCCAGAGAGTCCTGGGTGGGCCCGGAGTAATGCCGTTCCCGGTGTGCCAGGAAGCCACCGGATGTGGCCGGAGAGGAGAAGCAGCTGCTTAAAATGGAGAGTTGGAGAAGCAGGTGTTGCTGGTCGGAGCGTCGTCCCGGAGAGAAAAATGGGGGCTTCTCCGGCGTTGCCACAGCTTGTGCTTCTTTGCCGTGAGCTGTCAGAAGTGGGGGGGGGGACAAAGGAAAGGTCACTCCCCAGGATGGGGAGGAGGCCCCAAAAGTTGAAGGCACCACGGAGGAGAAGGGAACCAGCAGGGATAGGGACGAACGGGCGTGATGGCGCAGAGCCCCCACACTGGGTCTTTTGAGGACTTGCCAGAAGCTCATGGGCAGAGGGTGGCCTCCCCCCCCCCGCCGGGAAGATATCGGGGGACACCAGGTCTGACCTGCTCAAGAGGCACATCCGCAAGACCGGTGGGAGGTTAGCAGCTCTGGGAGGGGGGGGGGAAAAAGGAGGATTAAAACCCGGTTCCTGGAGAGAGAGAGGCTGCATGGACCGATTCCCCTCCCCAGAACAGGACACTTTCTCCCCCAGTCCTTGTGGAGCCCTCACCAGGTGTGGGGGCTGCGGGTCCGAATGTTCGAGCTGGATCTGGATCTCCGGGCAAGGGGGGTCCGTGGGCTTCCTGGGGTCCGGCTGGGGGGAGTGCGAGGGGCCTGGAGGGGGAAGCACCAAAGCTATTGGGATTAAAATCAGCCCTCCCTCCCTCGTGAGCAAAGGGGTCCCACACTGGGCAGTGTGTGTGTGTGTGTGTGTGTGTGTGTGTGTGTGTGTGTGTGTGTGTGTGAAGGCCAGCTACTCCAGAGCAGCCTTATGGGGGGCGCTGCAAGGAGGGGGCAGGGGGGTACCTGGAGAGCTGCCCCCACTGGGGGTGCTGGTGCTGTCGTCCAGCCACGTGCTGTAGATGAAGGAATCGCGTTTGTGGGAAGGCGTGGAAGGGAAGTGGCTTTCCTGGGACAGAGAAAGCAGAGGGCGGCTTAGGAGTCACCCGTGCAAGAGGGAACGGCTTTCCCCTGCCAAGTTCCTAGTCCACAATGTTTAGAGCGGGGCCGCCAGCCTTCGATTGGGGAAGCCCTTCCACGTGGGCTGCAAGAGCCCCCGAGAATCAGTGTCAAGGGCTGAAATATTTGAGCCGTTTTCAGCCACGGAGCCCCCTTTTATGGCTGCCCACTGCTTAAGATCGGAGGCGTTCATTCACTGAACAAGCCAGGATTTCCAAACTGTGGCCTGTTGCTTGCTGTCTACTTTCAAAGGCACCCGGAGCCATCGGGAGAAACTCTAAAAGCCACTTTTATGCCTCTTTCTGAATTCCCTCCTGGCACCAGCCCGTCTCCCTTCATCCCCCCACCGCCCCATGCCCACCCCGGGTGCCCCCTCACCCCGCTGGTGTCATCCCGGCTGCCTTCGGCGTCCTCCACCATGCTGCCAAAGCTACTGGCGCTGGAGGAGGAGCGGGAGGATTCGTGCCCGGCTTCTGGCTTTGGCATCACCGGATCTGGCCTACAAGGAGGGGGAGAAAAAGGACTAAGGGGCTGCCGGGTGTCAGAACCAAGGCCGGACTCAGCCAGGAGACGCCCGGGTGGTGATGGTGGGTCCCACTACCCACCTGTTCTTCGTGGTGGGCATCTCTGGCGAGCTCTGATTGGAGGAGTTTTCGGAATGGGGCTCCTGGCCGGCGTGGTTGTCCTCGGGCGTCTTCGCAGTGCCCGTCGGGCTCTCCCTGTGGGGCACACAGGTGGGCCTTCAGGAGCAAGGCTGGGGCAGAGGAAGGCTGGGTGGGAGTAGGCACGGGCCCTTCCTCCAAAACCAGCTCGGTTCAAGTTGCAATGGGGTTGACCTGGGCTCCAAGCCTGGAATAAGTCTGTCTGTTGTGGTTTTGGTGCAGTGGTGGTGGACCTAGGGCACGCGTGGCCACCCCAGCCCTGCCTCCCCCCACGCCCCCCTCATCAGCAGCCCCCCCAGAGGAGAGTCATCCCCCCCCCAGGCATGGAGCAGCACAGCCAAGCACATGGCAGCTGGGCAGCAGGGACAAGACTCCGCCCTCGTGCCCTGTCGTGCGCAGATGATGCTGTGGGGCGCGGATGGAGGGCATGTCCATCATGGCGCTGCAGGGCTGCCTGAGTGATCTGCGGCCGGCGGTGGAGGCGGTGGGTGGTCCAGCAGGGGTGGGCAGAGTGGGGGGTGGGTGGAGTGGATGGGGCAGAACTATGAGGGGGGGTGGTTTTTGGGCACTCGGTCTCTAAAAGGTTCACCGTCACTGTTTTAGTGCATGATGCACAATCGCGGCCTCTGGCCGATGGCGCAAGAAATCCCAGGTGAGCACGTGAAGCCGACCAGGGGGGAAACTCACCGGCAGCCTCCCCCACCCCACCTTTTCTCCTGCACTTCCTGGATGTTCTCAATGCCGATGGCGCTGCTTCGCCGCGACCCGAATGGCCCGGACTTCTTCCGTGTCGGACTCTTTCCGGGAACAATCAGGGACTGCAAGAAACGGGGAGAAGGGGAGGGGGTGTCATTAAGCAGAAAGATGAAGCAGGGACAGGAGAGGCACTCCGGAGAATTGGGGAGGGGGTCTCTGCCTTGGGAAACCCTGCTCCAGAGCTGACCAACAGGCACAAGCAAGCCGAGGGCGGGGGGGATACACAAGAAAGGCCCTCCCCATGTCAACAACAGGAAGCTGCACTAACCACCATAGTTTATTCCAGGCGTTGCCAATCGTCTTTCCTAGCCACCCCCTCTCCTCTTGGGAACTGCACCCGCTCGGGGTCCCTGAACAGCGACGGCATAGCCGTGGGTAGCCCCACGGCGTCCAGGGCCAGACCCCATTGGGGCAACCCGAATCTTTTGGGCGAAAAGTGCCTAGGATGCTCCAGAACAGAGTTTGCAAACCAGACAGGCCGCAGAAGGGGTGCAAACTCATACCTCAGCCCCCTCCTCAAAATAACACATACACACACACACACCCCGCAGCATGCCAAGGATTTAAAATGCTTCTCTGGAGAGGATGCCCCAGTGGTGGGGCAGAGGTAGAAGGGGAAGCAAGCGGACGGGGAGGGGGAGTTTAGGAAAATGGAGGCGTGGAATCAGGGAAGACCCCCCCTCCCCAGTGGGAAACGGGTCTGTCTTCCTCCCAAGCCTCCATCTTTCTTCTTCTTTTTTAAATCCTGCAGAAGGACAAGGAAACTCCGGGGTCCCCCAAAAGGAGGACGGAGGATGAACGGAACCAGAGGAGGGGGAGAGCTCGGACCTCCCCCCCCCCACCCACCAGGCTCCCTTTGCAAAGGCTTGTCGGTTTCCTGCCCAAAGAAGCTGCATGCTGTTGAACTCTGAACTTTGCGCGTTCCTCCGTGAATAGTCTCCAATACTGGAAGTTTTTAAGAAGAGACTGGACAGCCATTTGTCCGAAATGGTATAGGGTTTCCTGCCTGAGCAGGGGGTTGGACTAGATGACCTCCGAGGTCCCTTCTGAGTCTATTATACTATTTCCCCCCCCTCCCTCCCTCCCTCCCTCCCTCCCTCCNTTATTATTATTATTATTATTATTATTATTATTATTATTATTATTATTATTATCATCATTATAGTCTGTTGGCTCCCAACCCACCAGGAGAGACCACTCCTCAATCTTATTTTCCCACAGGGAGCACCAGGCTGCCCTCTGCCAGCGAGGATGAGAGACCTTGGAACTAACTACCGGACGGGATGGGAGGTCCAGCTTGGCTGGCTGGGGGAGGGGGGCGCTTCAAGGGCTCAGAAATAATAACCCCCCCACTAAAGATCCCAACCTCCCCTGTTCATGCATGCATCCAAGGTCCGCCTTAAAAGGGGTCTGTGGCAAAGGTCACATCTGCCCCCTTTGCATGGAACGTCTAACCGCCTTCCAGGCCAGCTTCCTTGGGATCCCGGCTTAACTGGAGATGCTGAGGGCTGGGGAGGAAGGAAGGCTTCCCGCCAGAGGGAGGGTCCAGGACCCCCTGGAGGACTCAAACAGAAAGGCCGAAAGCACAAAGGAGCCCAGGGGGTCCTCTTCCCGTCACATGCAAAGAGTTGTAATCGCAAGACGGCCAGAAGGAGACACATTCCCAGCAATTTCCCAGGTTTAGCAAGGATGCCCCGGGGTGGGGGTGGGGTAGGAGGCTGTGTGGGGCATGCAATGGGGTGGGAAAGGGGCAGTGGGGGGGGGCTGGGGAAAAAAGAAAGAAGAAAGAAAGAAAGAAAGAAAGAGAAAGAAAGAAAGCGAGAGAGAGCGCAAGAGAGAAAGAGAGAGAGAGGGAGAGAGAGAGAGAGAGAGAAACAGAGAGAGAGGGAGAGAGAGAGAGGGGGAGAGAGAGGGAGAGAGAGAGAGAGAGAGAGAGAGAGAGAGAAAGAAGAAAGAAAGAGAAAGAGAAAGAGAGAGAAACAGAGAGAGAGAAAGAGAGAGAAAGAGAAAGAGAGAGAGAGAAAGAGAGACAAAGAGATTGAATGAGAGAGAGAAAGTGAGAGAGAGAAAGAAAGAGAGAGAGAGAGAGAGAATATGAGGAAAAAGTCCAGCCACCTCTTCAATGGTTCCTATGCCTATCGCGCTGCCTCGGCGTCCGTACCTACTTGACGTTTTTCCGGGCACAAGCAATGACTGGCAAGCGGGCAGAGCGTGAAAAGGGGGGGGAGAAGGCAGAGGGGGAGAAGGGGGGGAACAAAGGAGGATGAGGAAGGGAGAGAGAGAGAGAGAGAGAGAGAAAGAGAGAGAGAAAAAGAAGTCATGCGAACAAAATGGCGCTCAATTATCCACCAAGGGGCCAGTCTCCCGGAAGGGCCAAGGCAGCCAGCGGGCATGGAGGGGGGCATGGAGAAGGCAGAGGAAGCTGCTGAGGCTGTGCCTGGGATGGGATGGCGGCGGGGGGCGGGGGGGAAGCTGGGAGATGTTTGCCTGGGGTTAGGCAGCAGAAGCAATGCCCAAGATGGGGGGGGGGTCTGGATGTTGGGGCCTCTGCCACGCTCGCTGCCTGCCCCCTCTTGTTACAGCAGCCCAGATGTTCTCTGGCATCCACCAGGCGCCCCCCACCCCACCCCAGCATGCCTGGGGGAGGAGGCAGGAGAAGGTGGGAGACGCCCCCCCCTTTTTAAGCTGGTTTCTGCCAGCCACTGTGTGAGAGAGAGAGAACTTGGGGATGCCCAATGCTCCTCGCCATGAGGAAGGGGAGGTGGGGACGGGCAGTGGGGTGGGTGGGTGGGTGGGCTTCAGCCCACAAGACCACCCCTCCCTTCCAAGCCCTGCCCAGTGGAGGGTCCCTCCAAGCCCTGCCCAATGGAGGGTCCCGCCCGCCCCTCTAGGCAGCCAACTCTCTCCCCTCCAGTCAAGGCGCCTATGCTGGGGCAAGGCTGCCACCCAGTGGCCAAGCTGGGGCACTGCACCCCCAAGGAGGTACCACCGGCCAGGGAGAACCACGGAAGATGTGGGTCTTGCTCCCTCCCCTCCTTGCCAGCGCCCAACGCCACCCCTGTTGGGGTGGGGGCCAAGCAAAGACTAAGGTCAATGCAGAAGGTGGTGGAAGGACAGGGGCGGGCTCTGGAGATGGGCAAGCGGGCACTGAGCGGGGAGGGGCACTCACTAGGCCGCTGGCTTTGGTGATGTCAGGGCTGTGGTGCCCAAAGCTGCCACTGTGGCTGGTGGTGACGGTGTTTTGCTTCTTGCTGCTGAGACCCACGGCGTCCATCGATTGGCTGCGGCTGCGGATCACCCGCTGGAAGGGAAGGCCGGCCCGCCCTAAGCGACCCTCACCCTCCCCGGGGGCCAAAGCGGGCAGCAGGACTCGGGGGAGGGGGAGGATGGCCACTCGCGGTCCAAGGATCCAAGACTCCGGGAAGCCCACTGCCTGCCCAGGGGAGGGGTCCCACAGACACTCAAGAGGGGCTGCAGCCCCCCCAGACCAAAGGGAGGGAGGGCTGGGGAGGGTGGAGAAGGGTGCAAAAGGGCTGGCGAGGCAGGAACCCACAAGACGACCCCCAGCGTCTCCGGCCGCGCTGCCCTCCCTCACCTTGAACGACTCGAAGAAGCTGCTGCCGCCCCCCCCGCCGTTCTCCATCTTGTCCTCCTCGCCCCCCAGGCCCATCATGGACTGGCTGTTCAGGTGCAGCTCTTCGTACAGCGTCTCCAGCAGGGCCGCCCGCGTGCGCTCCTGTCACGACATGCAAGCCCCCCTCCCCTCTTGAGACTGTGGGAGGGTCAGCCAGGTGGGGAGGGGGGTGCAAAGGGAGGGCTGGGGTGCCCCCCCCCGCTTGCAGCAGAGTCAGCCAGAGAGGCTTTGTGGCTAACACCCCCACACCCCCCCACACACAAACACGCACATCCCGGAAACTCACTTCGAGTTTGGCAAACTTTTCTGCTTTGTAGCAGGCGTATTCGGCGTTGATCAGTTTGGTCAAAAGGAACGCTTGGAAGTCTGGCCCCTGCAGGGAGAAATGGGGGGGGGGGGGGGTTTGCAAGGCTTGGTTTGGCTGGGTGACACCACCCCCTCACCCCAAGATTTAGCCCAGCAACAGGACTGCCGGACTGTCCTGTGACAGCCCCCAGACCCAGCTGAGCATGGCCTGCCCACCCAGGGTCTCTCGTCCCTTGGGGAAGCAGGGTGGGTGGGTGGGGGTTGTGCACGGTGCTGCAGCCTCCCCACCCCGAGTGCCCTGAAGGGGGCAGGCCTGGAGGGAAAGAAGCGCACTCACCTTCTGGAAGATGGCTGGGTTGGGCAGCGGAGGCCCGAAAAAGGGCACGTCGTCCCGGGCAGTGACCGAGACCTGCAAGGGACAGGGCGAGCCGCTGGCATTGGCACTAGGGGGCTGCCCCCTCTCGGCCGGACCCAGGACCCCATGGAGCGGCTCCCACCCATCCCACCCGCCTCGTGCCAGCCCCCCACCCCCACCCCAGGGTCACCTTGTAGAGGGTCTTTTCCGAACAGGCGTTCTCGGCCTGCACCACCACGTAGGCGTGTAAGAAGTTGGAGGCGATCATGTCCGGCACGAAGGGGGTGTTCTCGTCCTGGAAGACGATGGCCACGATATCGTTGCCGATGTGGCGTTTCCGCTGCAGCTGGGGGAGGGGGGGAGAGAAGAGGGTCAGTGGAGACGAGGAAGGTGTGTGTGTGTGTGTGTGCATGTGTGTGTGTGTCCCTGGCCGTCTTACCTGCTGCGCGTCCCCTTCGGTGTACGGCAGCTTGGTGGAGACGTGGAACATGATCTCCTTGTTCCGGAAGTTGCAGTAGACGGACTCCGTCCCCGTCTGGCCGTGGGTCACGTCCAGGCCCCCCCGGAACCTGAGCAGGCCCCAGAGAAAAAGGCCTCAGGCCAAGGCCTGGGGGGGTTTGCTGGGGAGGGGCAGCTACACACACACACAGGCACATTTTGCCCCCCCTTGGCTACACTCACCCCTTAAAGTCCTGCAGCTGGACCTTCTGGCCCAGGAACTCTAAGAATTCCACAAAGGCCGGACTCTCCTCCGTGGTGCTGAACAGCTCCTCTTCCGACGTCTGTGGGGAAAGGAGGGGGGGTGCCCAGGCAGTCGAGGGGGGGCACAGAGGGAGGTCTGGCTCAGCCTCAAAGGTGGCTGCTGAGCACAGCAAGCATCCTGCCGGATCCCCCCCCCACAGTGGTGGCAGGCAGGGCACCCCGTCTAGTCCACGCCAGCTGCGTGGGATGGGGGGGGGGACAGACACCCTCCCTGCCCATGGCTGCAGGTGGCACTGCCTCCCTGGCATCTGAAGCAAAGAGAGGTGGGGGAAGCAGGATGTTGGGAGGGTCCCTTGGCGAGCTTTCCCCTCCAAGGGACCAGCCCAGGGGTCTTCAAACTCGGCCCTTTGAGGACTGGCGGACTTCAACTCCCAGAATTCCTCAGCCAGAGTGCCTATATAGATGTCCGTTCAACTTCTATATAGTCAATAACTCTGGGCAGCTTATAATTCATTTATCTCTGACCTCTGGAATTAGAAACAAGGGGAAACTCTCTCTCCGCCCCATAAACACTGGATCCCTTCTATAGCATGGAATAGCAGAGCTGGAAGAAGGGACCTTGGAGGTCTTCTAGTCCAACCCCTTGCTCAAACAGGGGGTCTTCCAACTTGGCCCTTTTATGACTTATGGACTTCAACTCCCAGAATTCCTCAGCCAGCGTGCCTTTTCTGACCGGTGGACTTCAACTCCCAGAATTCCTCAGCCAGCGTGCCTTTTCTGACCGGTGGACTTCAACTCCCAGAATTCCTCAGCCAGCGTGCCTTTTATGACTGGTGGACTTCAACTCCCAGAATTCCTCAGCCAGTGTGCCTTTTAAGACTGGTGGACTTCAACTCCCAGAATTCCTTAGCCAGTGTGCCTAGCTGAGGAATTCTGGGAGTTGAAGTCCACCAGTCCTCAAAGGGCCGAGTTTGAAGACCCCCTGGCCCAGCCGGAAGGGCAGAGGGAGCCGTGCTTCAAGAGAAGCGACAGAAGAGGAGGGGGGGTCTCTGCACAGTGCCCGGAAGCCCCCCTCTATGCCCTCCCCCAGCCTAGCCAAAGGCTCCTGGCCCCCCCTCCCCTCCCCAGGCTTCCCGCAGCCTCACCTGCTCCCTCTGGGGGGGCACGAGGCACAGACCCACCTGACCAAGTTGCTGGTAAATCACCCCAAATTTGAAGTTATTGCTGATGACGTGTTCGTCGAAGGTGACGATCAGGCGGGAGGCCTGGGGGGGGCAAAGCGGGGGGGGAGTGTTGGAGAGACTGGAAGGGGGTGGTGGGGAAGGGGCTTTTCCATCAGGGGTTCCTCCCTGCCCCCCCCTCAATTCACACTCCTACCTTGGGATACAGCACAGGGTAGAAGCGGTCAACGTTCACGTCTTCGCAGACCAGCTACGGTCAAGGAGGGAAGAGGCCTAAGTCATTTGACCTGCCCCCCCCTTCTGCACCGTGGGGAGACCCTCTCTAACACCCCTATCCCGGGGTTTTGGGACCGACACCCCTCCCTCTGCCCTCACACCCTCCCTGCGGTCATCTCACAGCCAACGGGGTTGGGGTCAAACCGCCAGGAGGCGACGGCAAAACCTGATCTGGTTCCCTTGCGGGAAGAGAGAAAGTGGGGGACCCCCCCCGGGGACCCCAACTTGCCTTGGCCATCTGGATCACGTTGGGGAACTCGGTCAGGCAGGAGATGGGGATGACGTCGTGATAGGACCGGCTCTTGGTGCTGCAGGGGGAGGAGAGTCAGGGCCAAGCCTGGGGAGGGGGGGACAGAGAAAAGGGGGTCCCAGCCCCACCGCAGGAGGCGCCCCCCTCTCACCGCAGGAGCAGGCGCAGATGCTCCTGGTCCCCGATCACGTCGTACTTGAGCGAGAACACCAGGTGCCCCAGCGCGGCGTCCACCGAGTAGTAATTGAAATGCTCCTGAGCAGACACAAGCCAGGATGGGGGAGGGAATGACCAAGGCCTACTGCTCCTGCCCTTGGAGGCTCTACAACACTATGGCCACGGAAAGCCACAGATCTGACAAATTCCTTTTTTTTTTTTTTTACAACTGCCCGGCTTTGAATGAGGTGTTCTCCCAAGAACCCCACTCCCCACCCCCCCAGCCTCAGTTGCACGAGTGAAGGCTTCTCTTTGGACCCCCACCTCTCCCCCCAATTCGCTTTCATCCTTCTGCCAGGCCTCCTCCCGCTGCCTTTTTGAGGAAGGGGCTTGAGTTGGGGGGGTCCTTCTGCCCCCACCCTCACCCCCCCATGCTGCTTTCCTTCGAAGGGCAGGGCAGGAGCAGAAGAGAAGGGGGTCACCCAGCCCTGCCCCACCCAGCTGGGGCAAAGTGCAGCCCGTCCCGGCCTATGGTGGCTGCCCCACCCAGAAGGCACACAGCTGGCTCCCTCCAGGCTGGGCCTTGAAAGCAGCAGGCGATTCCTGCAGATGGGGGAAGGCCTTGAGGGACTCCACGCTGGGGACCCCCCCAAAAACTGCAGCACCCCTCTTTTTTCTGGGCCCTACTCAGAAATCCCCCCCCCCCCCGTTCCATCCTGTGCCCTTGGCTGAAGCGGCTGGGGCAAATGCAGAGCAGGGAGGGGGTGGGAGAGGGAGGCAGCCCTGCGATTCCGGGGTGGGGGGGATCCCCATGGAGCCCCCCCGCGCCCCGGAGGAAGGACAGGAAGAGCTCATCCTCCAGGTTAGCTCTGACTTGTTGCATTCCTTACATTCCTCCTCCAAGTCGGCAGGCCCGGGCAGAGCGGGAGGCCTGGGCAGAAGCAGCCCCCGTGCCTCCGTGCACCCCGACTTTGGAAGGCAGCCCCAAAGAGTGGGAAGGCTGGGGATGACCCCCCCCCCACACCCAAACATCCCTTCCAGGTGGAAGGGAAAGAGGAGGGGGGCATGGGCAATCAGGAGGGCAGAACAGTCTCTTGGGGGGGTCCCAGTGGGGTTAAGAGGGGGTGCTCTTCCCCTTTCCAAGCCCCCTCCCTCCCTCCCCCCTCCCTCCGTCCCCGGGGGGGCTGACCTTGCCCAGAAAATGCTTCCGGTAGACCCTGGCCAGGTGGTTGCATTCCAGCTTGACCTTATAGCCCGGAGACTGGATTTCGGCAAGATCCAGCAGGTCGTGGTTGGTCCCCTCGATCCAGTAGCCCCCGAACTGGGGGAGCAAGATGAGGGGGAAGGGAGCCTCCCGGCCCAGAACCTGCAGAAGGGAAAAACGGGGGTGGGGGAGGACGATTCGAACCTTAGACAGGCGGGTAGGTAGGTCGGAAGGGGCCCCCCTGCCTCGCCTTCCCCCCCCCCCGCCTAGAGACAAGGGGAGGCCACAGGGCGGTCCACCCAACAGCCCTCTTCTCCTAAAAAGCGAGCACCGGAGGACACGAATTCTCCCCGCCCCTCTGAGGTAGACTGCTCCTAAACGGGGAGGCTCCCTTCCATCGGATCGCCCTTACCTCGTGGACACTGGGATAAGGGATATAATCCTCTTCCGTCTGCAGAAACATAAAAAGGCCCTTGTGGGTCAAGGCACAAACACACACACACACACACCTGCGCTCCCTCCCCACCACCACAATCGATCTTGAAGAAGTGGAAAAAGTCTGGAAGAATTTCTGTGGGGCTGCAGACCCCCCCCCCATCCCTGCACTGGACAGGAGGAGACCGGGGCAGAGCCCACAGCCCATAACGGGCCAGGAAAAGGCCGAGAAGACACACAAACACACAAACACACACACAAATATACACATGGAGTTTCATAGGGTGTAAAAGGGGCAGAGAGAGAAAAAAAATCAGGCTGGGATAAGGGATATAATCCTCTTCCGTCTGCAGAAACACAAAAAGGCCCTTGTGGGTCAACGCACAAACACACACACACACACACACACCTGCGCTTCCCCCCCACCATCACCACAATCAATCTTGAAGAAGTGGAAAAAGTCTGGAAGAATTTCTGTGGGGCTGCAGACCCCCCCCCCCATCCCTGCACTGGACAGGAGGAGACCGGGGCAGAGCCCACAGCCCATAACGGGCCAGGAAAAGGCTGAGAAGACACATAAACACACACACACACACACACACAAATATACACATGGAGTTTCATAGGGTGTAAAAGGGGCAGAGAGAGGAAAAAAATCAGGCTGGGATAAGGGATATAATCCTCTTCCGTCTGCAGAAACACAAAAAGGCCCTTGTGGGTCAACGCACAAACACACACACACACACACACACCTGCGCTTCCCCCCCCACCATCACCACAATCAATCTTGAAGAAGTGGAAAAAGTCTGGAAGAATTTCTGTGGGGCTGCAGACCCCCCCCCCATCCCTGCACTGGACAGGAGGAGACCGGGGCAGAGCCCACAGCCTATAACGGGCCAGGAAAAGGCTGAGAAGACACATAAACACACACACACACACACACACACACAAATATACACATGGAGTTTCATAGGGTGTAAAAGGGGCAGAGAGAGGAAAAAAATCAGGCTGGCCAGATTCTATCAAAGCAGCTTCTCAAGGCAGTGGAGGGAGCTGAACCGGTGGGCTTTCCGCCTGGGGTGGGGTGGGGGGGGGCAACGGAGCACCGGCCCTGCGGAGAGGCAGAGCACCTACCTTGAGGGGAGGGGGGAAGGCACAGCGCTGCTCGTCCATCCGGTTTCCCTGGGGGGGGGAGAGAGAGACCAGCCCCAGAGTCAACAGCCTTTCCTGGGCCGCCCGCCAGCTGTGTGCCTGGGCTGGAGCAGCGGGCAGGCGGGATGGCGGCGCGGAGATCCTGCTTGGCACAGGATCTGGCCCTGGCCCGGGCTCCGGCACGGTTGTGGGGGAGGGAGGGGGGAAAACCCTGGATCCAGCTGCTGCTCCTCTGCAAAGGCACAGCGGGCCCCAGATGTGGCCGCAAAACACCCACGGGCCCCCGACCGGGTTGGCACCCCATGGCTGTCTTTCAAAGCCCCTCCCCCATCCCTAGGGACAGCTGTGCTGGCCGAGGGTGATGGATACTGCAATACCACCCCCTCCCCGGAAGAGCCCTGGGGAAGAAAGGCAGCAGCGGTGGATGATGAGCTCCAGGGAAGGGTGCCTCTGAGCATGCAAAGAGCACGTTTCTCATCCCCAATGCCTGCAGAGGGGGGGGGAAGTGTCGCTCCCTTCCGTGCCTGAGAGTCCCCCCACTCTCAGAAAGGATCGATCCACCTTTTATTCTCCAAGGGGGTCTCTCTCAGATGGACCCCCCCATGCCCCCCAAGAGCCCCCCCACAGGCTCAGGCTTGGGAGAGCTCACCTGCATCTTTTCGATCATCGCAAACAATTCGGTGTTCTGCGGGGAGAGACAGAAGGGATGGGCTGGGGCGGGGAGGGTCCGGAGGGCGCCCGGGGGAGACCCTGAAGGGGAAGGTCACCCCCCATGTTTGCCGACCAAAGGCCCCTTCTGCACCCCAGAAGAGGCACAAAGACCCAGCCGCAAAGGGGGACCCCCTTAGGGCCAAGGGGGAAGGCAGAGCAGGAGGTCAGCGATGGAGAGGGGGGGGAAGCCCAGGAGGGCGAGACCCCCACGGCCCAGGCTGACGGAGCCCTTCCTGCCTGCCCCTCTTCTCCCCTCGGCTTCCCCCCGCCCTCCTTCCCCCCATCACCCCCCACCCCAGGACGGAGACCCCAAAAGCTTGCAAGCGCCCTGCAGCAGCGGCTCCTACTCACGCCCCAGCCCGCGTCCTCGCCAGCCNCCCCCCCCCCATCCCTGCACTGGACAGGAGGAGACCGGGGCAGAGCCCACAGCCTATAACGGGCCAGGAAAAGGCTGAGAAGACACATAAACACACACACACACACACACACAAATATACACATGGAGTTTCATAGGGTGTAAAAGGGGCAGAGAGAGAAAAAAAATCAGGCTGGCCAGATTCTATCAAAGCAGCTTCTCAAGGCAGTGGAAGGAGCTGAACCGGTGGGCTTTCCGCCTGAGGTGGGGTGGGGGGGGGCAACGGAGCACCGGCCCTGCGGAGAGGCAGAGCACCTACCTTGAGGGGAGGGGGGAAGGCACAGCGCTGCTCGTCCATCCGGTTTCCCTGGGGGGGGGGAGAGAGAGACCAGCCCCAGAGTCAACAGCCTTTCCTGGGCCGCCCGCCAGCTGTGTGCCTGGGCTGGAGCAGCGGGCAGGCGGGATGGCGGCGCGGAGATCCTGCTTGGCACAGGATCTGGCCCTGGCCCGGGCTCCGGCACGGGGGGGGGGAGGGGGAAAAACCCTGGGTCCAGCTGCTGCTCCTCTGCAAATGAACAGCCCGGCACCAGGCGGGCCCCAGATGTGGCCACAAACCATCCAGGGCCCCCGACCGACCGGATTGGCACCCCATGGCTGTCTTTCGAAGCCCCTCCCCCATCCCTAGGGACAGCTGTGCCGGCCGAGGGTGATGGATCCTGCAATCCCACCCCCTCCCTGGAGGAGCCCTGGGGAAGAAAGGCAGCAGCGGTGGATGATGAGCTCCAGGGAAGGGCGCCTCTGAGCATGCAAAGAGCACATTTCTCATCCCCAATGCCTGCAGGGGGGGGGGGAAGTGTCGCTCCCTTCCGTGCCTGAGAGTCCCCCCACTCTCAGAAAGGATCGATCCACCCTTTATTCTCCAAGGGGTCACTCTCAGATGGACCCCCCCATGCCCCCCCAAGAGTCCCCCCCCCGACAGGCTCAGGCTTGGGAAAGGCTGGACTCACCTGCATCTTTTCGATCATCGCAAACAATTCGGTGTTCTGTGGGGGGAGAGACAGAAGGGATGGGCTGGGGCGGGGAGGGTCCGGAGGGCGCCCGGAGAAGACCCCGAAGGGAAAGGTCACCCCCCTGTTTGCCGCCCAAAGGCCCCTTCTGTACCCCAGAAGAGGCACAAAGACCCACCTGCAAAGGGGGACCCCCTCAGGGCCAAGGGGCAGAGCAGGAGGTCAGCGATGGAGGGGGGGGGAAGCCCAGGAGGGCGAGACCCCCACGGCCCAGGCTGACGGAGCCCTTCCTGCCTGCCCCTCTTCTCCCCTCGGCTTCCCCCCGCCCTCCTTCCCCCCATCACCCCCCACCCCAGGACGGAGACCCCAAAAGCTTGCAAGCGCCCTGCAGC
>NW_015389635.1:93377-99286 GCF_001527695.2 Protobothrops mucrosquamatus
GCGGCTCCTACTCACGCCCCAGCCCGCGTCCTCGCCAGCCCCCCTCCCCTGGGGGGGCTTTGGAGGGGGATCCGCCATTGGCTCTCCTCTCCCTACACAGGGTGGGTCGGATCACATCCTTCTCCCCACGCGCTGCAGGGGAGGGGGGGCAGAGGGAGGGAGGGAGGAGGGAGCAGCACCACCTCCGGCAGGTCGGTCCTTCCTCTGAAGGGGGGGAGGGAGGGAGGGAGGGAGGGAGGGGCGAGGTGCACACACGCCTGGCATCTGCCCCTGCCGCTATTGGGTGCCGGCCAGGTGGCCGGGCCCGGGAGGAGGCAGGTCTTCCTGGAGGGGGGGGTGGCGGGAGGAGGGGGCCCAGAGGGTCACCATGGCAACTGGGGATGAATAGAGGAAGGGGGCTGCCCAGTGGAGAGGGGACCAAATCTTTCCCGGAAGCTGGAGTAGAAATTTTGGTGAAGATGGTGATGATTCTTCCCCCCCTCCCCATGGAAGGGAGCCCACAGGAGGAGCAGCCCCCTCCCCACAGGAAACTGGCAAAGGCGAAACAGCATTGAGGGGGGAGCTGCAGCCACAGAGGGGCCACAGAAGAGCCCCCTCCCCATAATGCTAGGACTTGGCTGCTGAATTAAAGAGAAAGAAAAAAAGTTCCTTTAATTGGCCCTCCATCGCTTCTCTTGGGGTCCTGCAGGTTGAGGGAGGGGGGGGCTCTCTGCCCACTGTTCTGTCTCCCTTCCTAAACTCCAGCTGCCCAACTTTATGGGGTAGGGGGGCAGCATCCGACAGGGGTGCGCTTGGGGGGGGACGGCGTCCATGTGAAAAGTCAGATGAGGGGGTGGCTTCCGTCCGTCCTGCCGGCCTGGCTAGGGAGATGAGCTGATCTGCAGGGATCTGCAGGGATCCACTGGCAGGCAGGCACGTTGCCCTGCCAACCCGCTCTCCCTCCCTCCCTCTCGCAGTGGGCATCCATCCTGCGAGAGCAGTTGCCCAGCATGGCCCCCCCCAAACCTTCCCCACTTGCAAGCACAGCGGCTTCACCAAATGCCCAGCGGGGTCCCCCCCACCCAAACTTCTGCCCAGGCAGTGGGATGCCAGCCCCAGATCCTGCAAGAGGAACGGGAGGGGAGGGAAGCAGGGAAGGGTCCTCCCCCCCCCCCCCCGCCAAAGCCTTTTAATCTGGAGAAGATTGGCTGGCCAGCCCCTTCATGAGGCAGGCTGTTCCGCTGGCTCTCGCCCTCAGGAAGTGCCTCCAGGCGCCCTCCCCGGTTCTGGTCATGCCCTCTGGGCCAATTGGGGACCCTCCCAACCTCAGAGGCAGAAGGCCTACCCTGCAGGGGTGTTAGAAAGCTAAGAGTGGTTGTTGAGTCAGCTCAGCTGCAGAAGGGGGGGATCACGGAGGGGACTTCCCACAGCCCCCCGCCCCCCTCCAGTTCTGGGGCGTCTTTAGGACCCAGACTTTCGGGAACATGGGCGGGAAGCCACAGCTGCCCCCCAGTGCCCTCCCCCAATGCAGCCATCTTCACTCTTACCTTGGGATGGAGAACTGTGGGGTACGAAGGGGGAGAGGTTCTGGGCAGCTCTAGGGGTCCGCTGGAGGAGGAGTGGGGGAGCCCATTATTTTTCCTGGGGGGGGGAGAGAAAAGACAAGGTTGTAGAAAAAGATCCACGCAGCTAAAACGCCCTAACCCAGATGCTTTATTTGGGGGGTGGTCTGTTGATGATCCGAAGCCCCTTCCCTTGGTCTGCAGGGGAAATTTAATGCAGGGAAGGGGGGTTGGGGGCCAGAAAGAGCCCCTCACCACTCAGCCGGGACACACCAGGGGTCCCTGCACAGTTAGCTACCTGGGGGGGGTCTTCCTTTGGGCAAAGAGACCCCTTCATGGGCAGAGAGCTGCTTACTCTCTCTCTTGTGCCTTTTGATGCCACGCCCTCAGCTCCCAGTGGCCGGCAGAGACCCCTCCCCAGCCAGCCCCTCCTCCCCATCCCTCCAGGTAACCCTGGCAACGGGATGCAGATGCTAATCGGCACCAGGTGGGCCAGGGAGACACTCGGTGTATGCTCAGAGGCTCCACGCCGAGGTGGGATGGGCTGCCCTGGCTGAGGCGGCCGAAAGGAACGCAGCCCAGCCGGTCTATAAAGTTTCTATAGCAACCAGATAACCAGATAATTGATTGGCAATTATTCTCTGGGAATCACGCCAGGCGGGTGACAAATTGTGTGCCATCTCAAGGCGCCTGCGCAGAGGAGGGGGGGGGTAAATATGGCTGTCACGGCAGCTGATGCCTCCCACCCCGGAGCCACCTGGCGCTTCGAACGCACCAGGGATGCTCCGGGCACGGGGACCCTCCCTCCCGGCCCCCAGAAGGCTCTGAATGTGGCCCCTGGCAGGAAGACCCCCCCCTCCATGAGGATGGGGGTCCGAGCGCTGCAGCTTTGCTCTCCCCTTTCCCCAACCAGGGTACCCCTGCAAAAACAGGGGCAGGTTTAGGGAAAAAATTCCCCCAGCCCCAATTCTCTGTCTTGCTAAAAGGGGGTCAGGCATTCCCACAGGTGGCCACCAGAGAGGCGCTCCCTCCTGACCCCCCTCCCCAAAGAAGTGGGCGGGGCTTAATCCTAACAGCTGAGATGCAGCTTGGATTTGGGCCCCTCCTCCTTTTAAAGGGGTCTTCTAAGCCCTGAGCCCCTCCCCCAGTCTAGGGGAGGGGGGCTGAGAGAATGAATGAGGTGCAGATACCACCTTTGCACCAGTGGGCAGCAATAGAAGGACATGAGCTGGAAACTTCCCGATAGTGAGGATAATTAACCAGTGGAACAGCTTGCCTCCAGAAATCACCGGAGATTTTTTATTTATTTATTTATTTATTTATTTATTTATTTATTTATTTATTTATTCATTCATTCATTCATTCATTCATTCATTAAATTTATATACCGCCCTATCTCCCTTGCGGGACTCAGGGCGGTGAACAGGCGATACTAAAAACCACGATAATAAATAAATAGTTTCTGTTTTAAAGAAGAGGCTGGACAGTCACTTTTCTGAGATGGTATATACCGGTAGGTCCTCCTGCCTGAGCAGGGGGCTGGACTAGAAGACCTCCAAGGTCCCTTCCAACTTTATTATTATTATTATTATTATTATTATTATTATTATTATTATTATTATTATTATTATTATTATTATTATTATTATTATTATTATTATTATTATTATTATTCTATTCTATTCTATTCTTTCCATAGTCTAGTCTATATTCTATATTCTATATTCTGTTCTATTATATATTCTATTCTATTCCATTCCATTCCATTCCATTCTATATTCTATTCTATTCTTTCCATATTCTATTTTATATTCTATATTCTGTTCTATTCTATATTCTATTCTATTCTATTCTATTCTATTCTATTCTATTCTATTCTATATTCTATTCTTTCCATATTCCATTCTACATTCTATTCTACTATACTCTAATTCTATTCCAGTGATGGCGAACCTTTTAGAGACTGAGTGCCCAAACTGCAACCCAAAACCCACTTATGCATCGTCGGGTGCCAGGTGGGTGTGACCCATTGGCTTGGCGTGGCCCATTGGGTGGGCGTGGCTGTGGTGGTAACGGCAGACTGGGTGGGACTAAAAAGTTCAATCAATCAATTCCAACTTTGCAAGATTGTTTTTTCCCACGAGAAGCTGAAATTGACTGATTGAACCTTTTTTTTTTTTTTTTTGCACACGGCGGCAGAGGCCTAAAGCGAAAAGGTTTTATAAAACCCAGCTGAAGGCCTAGGACTGGGGCGACAGCGCGTGGGCCCATAGAGAGGGCTCTGAGTACCGCCTCTGGCACCCGTGCCATAGGTTCGCCACCACTGTTCTATTCTATTCTATTCTATTCTATTCTATTCTATTCTATTCTATTCTATTCTATTCTATTCTATTCCTATTCTATTCCTATTCTATTCCTATTCTTTCCATATTCTATTCTAGTCTCAGCGTTTTTAAATCTTGGCTACTTTGAGAGGGGTGGGCTTCAACTCCCAGAATCCCCCAGTCTAGCGGGAGACGAGCATTGCTGGTTATGAGGGAAGCCTTCCAGGCCCCTTCCAGGCCAAGCAACGGAGGCTTCCTTCACGCGAGACTGCCAAGGGCATCCTGCCAACATTCTGGGGTGGGCGCTGTGCTAGAGAGGACCCTGAGAGGCTTTGATTGTTCCCTCAGGAGTCGGGGTGGGGGCAGAGGGTCCCGGCACCCTCAATTATTCAGAGAGGGAGTGGGCCTATTCTCCTTCCCCCCCAAATGCAAAATAGAGGAGGGGAGGCCAGGAGATACTTGAAATTGCGGGGGAGGGAGGGGGAGAGAGAGAGAGAGAGAAAGGGAAAGAGAGAGAGAGAGGGAGGGAGGGAGAGATAGAGGGGGGAGACACAGAGAGACAGAGAGAGAGAGAGAAAGGGAAAGAGGGAGGGAGAGAGAGAGAAAGGGAAAGAGAGAGAGAGAGAGGTAGGGAGAAAGGGGGGAGAAACACAGAGAGAGAGACAGAGAAAGGGAAAGAGAGAGAGGGGGGAGAGAGAGGGAGGGAGAGAGAGGGGGAGAGAGACAAAGAGAAAGGAAAAGAGAGAGAGACAGGGAGAGGGAGGGAGAGAGAGGGGGAGAGAGACAAAGAGAGAGAGACAGAGAGAAGGGGAAAGAGAGAGAGGGAGAGGAAGGGAGAGGGAGAGAGAGAGAAAGGGAAAGAGAGAGAGAGAGGGAGGGAGAGAGAGATAGAGAGGGAGGGAGAGAGGGGGGAGAGACAGAGAGAGAGAGAGAAAGGGAAAGAGGGAGGGAGAGAGAGAGAGAAAGGGAAAGAGAGAGAGAGAGAGAGGTAGGGAGAAAGGGGGGAGAAACACAGAGAGAGAGACAGAGAAAGGGAAAGAGAGAGAGGGGGGGGGAGAGAGAGGGAGGGAGAGAGAGGGGGAGAGAGACAAAGAGAAAGGAAAAGAGAGAGAGAGACAGGGAGAGGGAGGGAGAGAGAGGGGGAGAGAGACAAAGAGAGAGAGACAGAGAGAAGGGGAAAGAGAGAGAGAGAGGGAGAGGAAGGGAGAGAGAGGGAGAGAGAGAGAGAAAGGGAAAGAGAGAGAGGGAAAGAGAGAGAGAGGGAGAGGAAGGGAGAGAGAGGGAGAGAGAGAGAAAGGGAAAGAGAGAGAGAAAGAGAGAGAGAGAGAAAGAGATGCATCTCCAGCAGAAGATAACAAAAGCATCCTGTAATTTGGAATAGATGCCTCTGCACAAGGGGGGGGGGAAGGCTTGGGGTCTTTCCTGGAGGGTGGATGTACCAACCCAGCCGTGTCTCCTGGGCACCAGAGGCCAGAGGAACCCCATGCCCTGGCACTGCCCTCCTAAGCCTGGCCAAGGGCAAAAAAAAAATCCCGATGCCAGCTTGTGCCAGCTTTCCGACTGAAAGCCCAGGGCGATGCTGCTCCCTCCCTCCTCCCCCCCCAGAGCCAAGCGGGGCTCCCGGCGTGCCCCGTGCCGGCATTTGGTACTCACCGCAGGCTCCAGGGGTAGACAGTGGTCTTGTCCACCCTGAGGGGAGAGACAGAAAAAAGGCCGCAGCATCAGCATCCGGAGGCCTCTCCCGAATAAAGCCGCCCTCCGGCTCCATGGTGCCCACCCTTCCTCTTTGCCAGACAAGCCTCGCCCCCCCCACTCCCCACCCCCCCTTTGGTACAAAGGCACCCCCACCCCCACCAAATGTAGACCAAAGGCTGGAAAACAAACAAGGGCTGTTTGGGGTTTCTCGGCCGAGTGGCAAACCAGTTCAGCCGGCCCAAGAACCGGTCCTCGTGTTTGGGGTAGAACCATCTGGGAAAGCGGGCATTGCGGAGCGATTAAACCTGCAGCGCCCGCAGCTTTGCGGCACTCTGGCAGGAAGCCCCCC
>NW_015389635.1:101637-104358 GCF_001527695.2 Protobothrops mucrosquamatus
GCAGCATGCCAGCAACCGGTCCGCACAAACAAGCAAAGCCCCGTCCATGGGATGCAGGCAGCACACAAAACCACGCACCCTCCAGTCCGTGGAAAAACCTCTCTCCATGCAACTGGTCCCTGGTGCCCAAAAGGTTGGGGGCCACCTGGCCTCTTTTTCTTCTCGTGCCATATCCGTTATCGGACGCTGGCGATCCTGTTTTTATCAGCAGCCGCACAAAAAAGGGCTGCTGAGTTTTGTCCAAAGCAGATTTTGAAGCCACGATGTTCTTCTTCTGCCTGGACCTCGTTTGCCTTCAATTTTTTCCCTGAGATTCTTAGCACCCCTCCCCCATTTAAGGGGCGCCCGTACTCGGGGCCACTGTTAAGTTTTGCCACCATTAAGGTGATTTTCCTGGGAAATATAGAGTGTAGTAGTCGTCCCTTTGCTTTCTACACCGCTGTGCACACGCTGTTCAAGTGGCTGCCACCACCCCGTGTGCTGTTCTTGTGAAGCCGGTCCAACCAATATGGTCTCTGCCTTTAGTTGATACTGGGGACCCAGCTGTCACTCACCAGGCCTGTTGGTCCACGGAGAAGGACCAACCCACCATTACAGCATAAAAGCCCTAATGGGGAGGGCCCCCCCAATCCGCCCCCTGGGGACGCGCTCTGTGGGGGTTCCAGGCTCCCCCTAAGACATCTTTGGCCTAGTTCAGGGGTAGGCAACCTTGGCTCTTTTATGACTCGTGGACTTCAACTCCCAGAATTCCTGAGCCAGCCATCCTGAGGGAAAAGGGAGAGGTTTCCAAGCTGAGCCATGCTGGCTCAGGAATTCTGGGAGTTGAAGTCCACCAGTCATAAAAGGGCCATGTTTGAAGACCCCTGCTCTAAATGGGCCTTATTGTAGACCTAATGGCTACACAGACTAGGCCAGGGGTAGGCAACCTCGGCTCTTTTATGACTCGTGGACTTCAATTCCCAGAATTCCTGAGCCAGCCATACTGAGGGAAAAGGGAGAGGTTTCCAAGCTGAGCCATGCTGGCTCGGGAATTCTGGGAGTTGAAGTCCACGAGTCACAAAAGAGCCAAGGTTGCCTACCCCTGGCCTAGGAGACGCCAACCTGAATCGCGCCTCCCATGCTGCAGATGGGAAGACTGAGGCTCAGAACAGGCTGCCTGGCTAATGAGCTCGTGACGGATCTGGATGAGGCACGCAGGCAGAGCTGGCACCCTTCCCTGTTTCTGGGAGACAAAGCCTGGCACGGAAACTTTGCCAGGCATGGGGTAGCGGGTGGCTGGTAGGAGGTGTGAAGCCGCCGAGGAGTGGGCCCCGTTTTCAAATCTGGCAGAAGGCAGCCGGAGCTGAATAACAAGCAAGCGGGGAGGAGAAACGGAATGAGCGAACACGGGCAGAAGCGGGTGGGGAAGCGGGCAAGGCAACTGGGAGGCCCAGGGTGGAAGAGCGGGCATGGCATCCTCCAGGACCCCCTGGCATGGATTGGTGAACCCAGAAAGCACGGGGGGGGGGACTTTTTCCAAGAGATCACACCCCTCCACCCCTCGGGCAAGCATCTCTGCCACCTTCCTCCTTCTCCTGCAGGGCCTGGGCAATTCAGGCCACCTGTGGGCGAGGGAGGCCACAGACCCTCCCCCTCGTGGAAGTGCCGCATGCAGGAGGGCTGGGGAGGGAGGGCACGAGCCTAGGGGTGCACGTGGCAAGGCAGACAGGCAGAGGCCGGGCACGTTTTCCCGCAGGGCACCTGCCAGACCCCGAGTGCCCTCTCTTCCTTCTAGATCTCACACACACACAGACACACACACACAGACACAGACACACAAACAAGGCAACAGAACCAGCCGTCCAGGATGGCCTGGCTGATGATGCAGCTATATTGACACCTCTTACCTGGCGCAACCTTCCTGCCCTTCAAAAGCTGCCCCGGGGGGGGGGCTCAGCCTGCCAGGAGGGTGGGTGGGCGGCAGAAGACCCCCCCCCGACCAGACTCCGGGAAACTCCTCCTCCTCCTCCCCTACCACTCAACCCCCCCCCTCACCGGCCCTTGGCTGCCCACCTGGCGGCCTCCTCCGCCGCAGCCCCCCCATGCCCGCTTCCCCCGCCAGTCCAGGTGTAGGAAGAATTGGGGGGGGCGGGATGGGGGGCTTCCAGCTCAAGGAGACGAGCCGGGACCCCCGCCCAGGCTTGCGAGGGCCCCCGGCCTGGCTGGCGGCCAGCAGCCTGGGGCGCGCACTCGCAGACAGGCGCAGAGGGAGGAGAGCTGCAGCCGGAGACCCCCATTTCCCAAGAAGGGAGCCCCCCCCCACCCCGGTCTCTTCCAGCGCAAAGGGAGAGTCCGGCAGGAGCCCCCCCTCCCCGCATGCCAGCCTGGCCCTCGCCCTGCGCGGCTCTCCAGGACCCGGGAGGGGAAGCGGGGAAGGGCCGGGAGCTGGAAAGCTAGGAGGGGGGGTCTCCTCCCTCTCCTGCCCCGGGAAGGGCCGGGGTCTCCGCGCGCCCCTCCCTCCTCGGACGGCCTGGGGGGCTCCGAGCCCGGGCAGAAGCGGTGGGGAGGGGGCTGAGGACCTACCGGAGCCGCCGCCGCCGCCGCCGTCTGCCCTCCGCGGCGCGCCAAGCCGGGCGAGGAGCCGCTCTCGCCCCGCGCAGTGCCCGCGCCGGCCCCTCCGCGCGTGCCCATTGGACGCCCGCCGCAGGAGGGGGAGGGGCCCCGGCGGGGGGGGGGGTAGGC
>NW_015389636.1:0-7600 GCF_001527695.2 Protobothrops mucrosquamatus
GCTCAAAACATTTCCAAAATACAGTAGTTAGAAAAGCCTCCTAATTTATCAATGGGGTTGGCACCATACTTTTTGAACTCAAAGCTGCTCTTGCCAACTTGAAATGTTTTGTACACACCTGTTGTAATTATAAGAAACAGGGACAGTTCTATAGCCAGAGACTGTAACTAGGCAAATACAGGATCCTTCAGATTCTCACTAAAATGCCAGAAAGGGCTTTTAACATTGGAAAGAAAAATCTACAATGCAATTTTCCTCACTTTCCTTTGAAAGAGAAATGTTTTTTGGGGAAAAAAGAGAGATAGAAAGATACAAATGTCTCCTTGTTTGCCCTTCTGATGCCACCAGCAAGGAGGTACTGGAGCTTGGACAGTTTCTGGGTCACAGTCCTTTGTTATGGGACACAAGATTGCGTTGCCAGCTTCCTAATAACATTCTTTATTCAGAATCAGAAAGCAACCATTCTTCCTCATGGTCAAAGAACAGGGTTTTTTTTAAAAAAATGCACAGTCCTTATCTGACTTTAGGCAGTTGCATCTTTTCTGGTTATTTATTTGCCTCTTGGAAACAAAGAAAATGTTTTCAGCACACTACCGCATCTGATTTTGAAATCCATCCAATCAGCATAATTGCTATTAATTAGTATAAGCATTTGGCATTTGTTTAATGAAGAACATAGAAATGTTTTTTTTCTTCTTCTCCAGTATGATCAAAAGAGTGCAGTGTTAAAAGAATGTACTTTGCCACATTGCATAAATGCAGGAGTTTTCTGAATGAATCTCTGGCCCACCATTCTCAGTACATAAAATTTGATAATGGGCAGGGAAGGTTAGGAAAAAACTCAAGGAATAATACTGCATTTCTTACTTTGCATACAAATGTGGCTCTCTAGCAAGCTTTACATGACACTTTCAAAAAGGTGAGTTAAAAACCTGGAATTATAATAATTATAACTTTAGATTCAGCCATTTAAATCTTGACCTGTATCCTCTCTGCTAAAAGAAGATGTTTAGCAAGGCTGTTCCCGGGCTTATGTAGCATCATGATAACCAATGTTTGGGAGAAATGCTGAGATGTGGAAAAATGCAAAGTCAAGTAACAAAAGCAATCTGGTTGAATAGATGGAGGTGGTATCCGCTGAAAACAATAGATAAATGAGTCACTGAATAATTTTCTCAGCGGAGTAGTCAAAACGCTGTGCCCCACAGTCCAGAAGGAAGTATTTAAACATTTGTTTATAGGAAAAAAAATAAAAAGGGGAAGGGGAAAAATCTTTAACGAAACACAATTTCACATTTTTAAGGAATAATAACCAAAGGAAAGGGAAAATATCTCAACAGCACATGAACCCCAGGCTAGGAAACGCTACTGAGTTGTGAACTGCAGAGACACAGAAATGTTTTGAATAGGGGAATGGAATTTCCTACAGAGCAACCTCAAAAAGACTACAGGTAGTCCTCGACTTACGACTAAACCCAAAATTTCTGTTGGTAAGCAAGACAGTTGTTAAGTGAGTTCTGCCCCATTTTGCCCACCTATTTTTGCCAGAGTTATTAAGTGAATCATTGCAGTTGTTAAGTTAGTAACACATTTGTTAAGTGAATCTGGCCTCCCCGTTGACTTTGCTTGTCAGAAAGGGGAATCACATGACCCCAGGACACTGCAACCGTCATAAATGCATGCCAGTTGCCAAGCATCCAAATTTTGATCACATGACCGTGGGGATGCTGCAACAGACATTAAGTACGAAATCACTTTTTTCAGTGCCAATGCAACTTTAAATGGTCACTAAACAAATGATTGTAAGTCAAGGATTACCTCTCCTTCATACCACAACATTTTATTAAAAGCCACAATAAAAGTTTAAGAGTACCATAATCACTGACTGGGTTTATATACCATACTAAGCCATGGTTTTAACCACACTTTGTTGACTGCGCCATAATAGCTGGATTCACACATACTAAGCCAATAATAAGCAAATCACATTATGGCTCATTCCAACCCAACCAGGCAGATTCCAAATAAATGCTAGGAAACCATTTCTTAACAGCAATTGACACTAGATCCAATTATCAGTGAGGTGGTAGGCTCTCTACTAGATGAGTTCAAGGAGAGGCTAGATAGCCATTTGTCATGGGTATTTTAATTTGGATTCCTGCGTGAGGCAGGCAGCAAAATCAATGGCAAAGGAAAAACTAGTTAGTGTTGAGTAGGAAGGGGCTATTTCTGTTGAGTAACAGAGTCTTCTTGGTGAGAAAGGATTCAAAGGTGACAATTATGAGTAGCTGATTTGAGGATGGTACCCCTGAAAAGATTCTCTTGTTTATAGCCCCAGGCCTACTAAAAAGGTATAAGGTGGGCTCCCATAGATGACTTAAATATCCAAGCAAGTATTAATAGAAGGAAAATTAGAGAAAATCTAGGAGGTATTGAAAACCCATAGACATATTGATTTTCTTTTAAATTGAAAGATACAGTGGCTCTATTTAAGATTAGAATACATGGGAAAGCAAATTATTCTTTTAGCTCTCTATGAGCTACTATTACTTCCTACTATTGGGGTGGGACTGGATTTCACTGTTACCCCACATATAAGTGAAGAGTCCAATCCTTCCCAATTATGTGGCTTTTATTTTTTAAAAATAAATCAGCATAAATATAGCATACAATTTGTCCTTAAGTCACATTCAATGCATTGCAGGAAGTTTTAAAAATTGAAACTGCAATTGTAATAGTAATATAATTATATTTTTAGAATACAAGAATAGCATTCTGGGAGATTGCCATACAATCGCCATATAATTTCAGTGGGTTTTACATTGCTTGATTTTTGCTTCTTCCAAAGCTGCTATTAATAAACAGAACTGGACTTCTATTTTAGATTTCTTTCATAATATTTGTCTTAGCATGCCAAATATATTGGGGTGAACTTTCCCAGCTGTCAGAATAAAATGAGTTGTTACAAGATCTGGTGCCATTAGCTTCCTATCACATGTGGTGATGCAAGGAAGTTAATTTATCACGAGTGTCCCAATTCCCTCAATATATGGGTGGCATATGAAGATGATTATTGCCAAAAGTCCTGACTGGTTTATCATTAAAGAGATATTGTAAACATGCCTGTTCGATTTCTTCATTTCGTGGCTTTCTCCTCTCTAAGCACTTGAGGTACTCTCTCTCTTCTCGGCACACAGTTCCTGCCCATTATTAACAGCATGTTCTCTAGTATGCCAGGGTTTTCTGTAAATGTGCCCAGAAACGAGAGCTTCTAAGTGACATACTTGAGGAAAATGGGAGAGAGGTGAGATTTGACCTTTATTTCCGTGCCAAGATGGAAACAGTTTTCTTTTGAATGACAAACCTACTTAAACATTAACTTTCCAAATATTGCAGATCTCATCTTAATTAATACATTTGAAACAATTATGGAAAAGAGATATTGAAGATATATTACTTTCAATTATAAAGTGATACAATTTTATTTCTTTTCAGAATACAATGACTTATGCAATAGATGAAAGGCATATCTAGTCAAATGTTTTGATCCCAACGCTACTAATTGGGTACTTGCGGGAACAGCATATACATTTATTTATTTATTTATTTATTTAATTCAATTTATATCCCGCCCTTCTCCCAACGGGACTCAGGGCGGCTCACAACATATTTAAAACAAAGGCATATATACAATCCCCCCCTGTAAAACCGAATTAAACCAAATTTTAAAGTTGTGTTATTTCGAATTCCTTAAAATGAACCCAGTATAAAATCCTCCCTAGGCCAGNGCTCAAAACATTTCCAAAATACAGTAGTTAGAAAAGCCTCCTAATTTATCAATGGGGTTGGCACCATACTTTTTGAACTCAAAGCTGCTCTTGCCAACTTGAAATGTTTTGTACACACCTGTTGTAATTATAAGAAACAGGGACAGTTCTATAGCCAGAGACTGTAACTAGGCAAATACAGGATCCTTCAGATTCTCACAAAAATGCCAGAAAGGGCTTTTAACATTGGAAAGAAAAATCTACAATGCAATTTTCCTCACTTTCCTTTGAAAGAGAAATGTTTTTTGGGGAAAAAAGAGAGATAGAAAGATACAAATGTCTCCTTGTTTGCCCTTCTGATGCCACCAGCAAGGTACTGGAGCTTGGACAGTTTCTGGGTCACAGTCCTTTGTTATGGGACACAAGATTGCGTTGCCAGCTTCCTAATAACATTCTTTATTCAGAATCAGAAAGCAACCATTCTTCCTCATGGTCAAAGAACAGGGTTTTTTTTAAAAAATGCACAGTCCTTATCTGACTTTAGGCAGTTGCATCTTTTCTGGTTATTTATTTGCCTCCTGGAAACAAAGAAAATGTTTTCAGCACACTACCGCATCTGATTTTGAAATCCATCCAATCAGCATAATTGCTATTAATTAGTATAAGCATTTGGCATTTGTTTAATGAAGAACATAGAAATGTTTTTTTTCTTCTTCTCCAGTATGATCAAAAGAGTGCAGTGTTAAAAGAATGTACTTTGCCACATTGCATAAATGCAGGGAGTTTTCTGAATGAATCTCTGGCCCACCATTCTCAGTACATAAAATTTGATAATGGGCAGGGAAGGTTAGGAAAAAACTCAAGGAATAATACTGCATTTCTTACTTTGCATACAAATGTGGCTCTCTAGCAAGCTTTACATGACACTTTCAAAAAGGTGAGTCAAAAACCTGGAATTATAATAATTATAACTTTAGATTCAGCCATTTAAATCTTGACCTGTATCCTCTCTGCTAAAAGAAGATGTGTAGCAAGGCTGTTCCCGGGCTTATGTAGCATCATGATAACCAATGTTTGGGAGAAATGCTGAGATGTGGAAAAATGCAAAGTCAAGTAACAAAAGCAATCTGGTTGAATAGATGGAGGTGGTATCAGCTGAAAACAATAGATAAATGAGTCACTGAATAATTTTCTCAGTGGAGTAGTCAAAACGCTGTGCCCCATAGTCCAGAAGGAAATATTTAAACATTTGTTTATAGGAAAAAAATTAAAAAGGGGAAGGGGAAAAATCTTTAACGAAACACAATTTCACATTTTTAAGGAATAATAACCAAAGGAAAGGGAAAATATCTCAACAGCACATGAACCCCAGGCTAGGAAATGCTACTGAGTTGTGAACTGCAGAGACACAGAAATGTTTTGAATAGGGGAATGGAATTTCCTACAGAGCAACCTCAAAAAGACTACAGGTAGTCCTCGACTTACGACTAAACCCAAAATTTCTGTTGGTAAGCAAGACAGTTGTTAAGTGAGTTCTGCCCCATTTTGCCCACCTATTTTTGCCAGAGTTATTAAGTGAATCATTCCAGTTGTTAAGTTAATAACACATTTGTTAAGTGAATCTGGCCTCCCCATTGACTTTGCTTGTCAGAAAGGGGAATCACATGATCCCAGGACACTGCAACCATCATAAATGCATGCCAGTTGCCAAGCATCCAAATTTTGATCACATGGCCATGGGGATGCTGCAACAGACATTAAGTACGAAAAATGGTCATAAGTCACTTTTTTCAGTGCCAATGCAACTTTAAATGGTCACTAAACAAATGATTGTAAGTCAAGGATTACCTCTCCTTCATACCACAACATTTTATTAAAAGCCACAATAAAAGTTTAAGAGTACCATAATCACTGACTGGGTTTATATACCATACTAAGCCATGGTTTTAACCACACTTTGTTGACTGTGCCATAATAGCTGGATTCACACCCCACACTAAGCCAATAACAAGCAAATCACATTATGGCTCATTCCAACCCAACCAGGCAGATTCCAAATAAATGCTAGGAAACCATTTCTTAACAGCAATTGACACTAGATCCAATTATCAGTGAGGTGGTAGGCTCTCTACTAGATGAGTTCAAGGAGAGGCTAGACAGCCATTTGTCATGGGTATTTTAATTTGGATTCCTGCGTGAGGCAGGCAGCAAAATCAATGGCAAAGGAAAAACTAGTTAGTGTCGAGTAGGAAGGGGCTATTTCTGTTGAGTAAAAGAGTCTTCTTGGTGAGAAAGGATTCAAAGGTGACAATTATGAGTAGCTGATTTGAGGATGGTACCCCTGAAAAGATTCTCTTGTTTATAGCCCCAGGTCTACTAAAAAGGTATAAGGTGGGCTCCCATAGATGACTTAAATATCCAAGCAAGTATTAATAGAAGGAAAATTAGAGAAAATCTAGGAGGTATTGAAAACCCATAGACATACTGATTTTCTTTTAAATTGAAAGATACAGTGGCTCTATTTAAGATTAGAATACATGGGAAAGCAAATTATTCTTTTAGCTCTCTGTGAGCTACTATTACTTCCTACTATTGGGGTGGGACTGGATTTCACTGTTACCCCACATATAAGTGAAGAGTCCAATCCTTCCCAATTATGTGGCTTTTATTTTTTAAAAATAAATCAGCATAAATATAGCATACAATTTGTCCTTAAGTCACATGCAATGCATTGCAGGAAGTTTTAAAAATTGAAACTGCAATTGTAATAGTAATATAATTATATTTTTAGAATACAAGAATAGCATTCTGGGAGATTGCCATACAATCGCCATATAATTTCAGTGGGTTTTACATTGCTTGATTTTTGCTTCTTCCAAAGCTGCTATTAATAAACAGAACTGGACTTCTATTTTAGATTTCTTTCATAATATTTGTCTTAGCATGCCAAATATAGCATGTCTTAGCATGTCAGAATAAAATGAGTTGTTACAAGATCTGGTGCCATTAGCTTCCTATCACATGTGGTGATGCAAGGAAGTTAATTTATCATGAGTGTCCCAATTCCCTCGATATATGGGTGGCATATGAAGATGATTATTGCCAAAAGTCCTGACTGGTTTATCATTAAAGAGATATTGTAAACATGCCTGTTCGATTTCTTCATTTCGTGGCTTTCTCCTCTCTAAGCACTTGAGGTACTCTCTCTTTTCTCGGCACACAGTTCCTGCCCATTATTAACAGCATGTTCTCTAGTATGCCAGGGTTTTCTGTAAATGTGCCCAGAAACGAGAGCTTCTAAGTGACATACTTGAGGAAAATGGGAGAGAGGTGAGATTTGACCTTTATTTCCGTGCCAAGATGGAAACAGTTTTCTTTTGAATGACAAACCTACTTAAACATTAACTTTCCAAATATTGCAGATCTCATCTTAATGAATACATTTGAAACAATCATGGAAAAGAGATATTAGTCACTGAAGATATATTATTTTCAATTATAAAGTGATACAATTTTATTTCTTTTCAGAATACAATGACTTATGCAATAGATTAAAGGCATATCTAGTCAAATGTTTTGATCCCAACGCTACTAATTGGGTACTTGCGGGAACAGCATATACATCACTTTAGCTTGGATTGCAGATCATGCTAAGCTATGGTTTATTTTCACAAATGAAGGTGAATATATACGTGTCCCAGGATAAAGTGGGATCCAATCTGAGTCGGTCACCAGGACCAGAGCTTTAGTCTTCTGAGCTTTTCAGACTCGTGCTGGAGCCCATCTTCAATGCTTAATGCTTTATTTTAAACATGGTTTGTTAAACAAGCCAA
>NW_015389636.1:7650-64885 GCF_001527695.2 Protobothrops mucrosquamatus
TGGATTGCAGATCATGCTAAGCTATGGTTTATTTTCACAAATGAAGGTGAATATATACGTGTCCCAGGATAAAGTGGGATCCAATCTGAGTCGGTCACCAGGACCAGAGCTTTAGTCTTCTGAGCTTTTCAGACTCGTGCTGGAGCCCATCTTCAATGCTTAATGCTTTATTTTAAACATGGTTTGTTAAACAAGCCAAAGTGGTGTGATTTGTAGGTAACACTAAGTCATAAGCAATGATTTACAGAACATAAAGAAGGATTCAGTCATCATACTAAACCAAAGGCATTAAACATTACGGCTTAGTAGAAATGTGTACGAACTACTTACTTCTCTTTTTCTACAATGACCAATTTTTTTCTTCTTTATCACTGAATCCAATGAAAAGTTTTGAAATTTTTTTGACTGGTCTTATAGTAGTAGCATTATAATACAGTATATATATTTTATATTTTTAGGTTTTTTTATAAACATATAATGTTCCATTCTAAACTTGTGCTGTGCCATTAATCACATCACCCTATCTATGTGTGTATACTTAATACCAGATTGGGGACTGATGAAACATACATCTTGTTGCCTACTTGCTAAATATTTACAGTCTTTTTAGCTATGCTTTCTGTAGAACATTGGTAGGAAGCATTTGGCATGGAATACCAGCCCACTTACTGTTCTGACTCTAGGACAGCAAAAACAGGAAACAATGATATGTTATAAATTCCTTTGTTTGTTGTTACACTTGAAATATTTCAGATTTTCCTTTATTAGATCACCAAAGGAAAGTTTTAGGTGCGGGTGTTTTGTTTTTCTATGTCTCCTGTTTTCACCTATTCATCTCACCTGAGAGTCTATTTGAACCGGATTTTTTTAAAATGCCCCTTTTGTGGGCAGTTAACAGCTAGAATGTATTTTCAACAAGAAATCCAGATCAAGAATACATATTGCATATGGAAACAACAGCAGCATTTTCTTCAAAATTAAAATGGTATTTTGAAAACATGCTTTTCAAAACATTTTAAAGTATTTATTAAAGTGACTCTACCATGTATTAAGAACAACAATGCTTCCCCTTTGGAAGTTGTTAATATGCATTAAATGATCATATCCAGCTGTTTAGACACAATGGCCTATTGCTCTGGTGTATAAAGGAATGGGAGAGAAATTGTTTAGAAGTTCAGAAACAGTATTGGAAACTCAACTGGGATGTTGTTTTTTCTTACTTGCATAATATTTTCATACTTTGATAAAGATTCAGCATGTTTCACTTTGGCTAAAATAAATTACTAAAGAGGAGCGTGTGACTTCTAAGGTTTTGTATCAAGTTTTTTAAGTTTGAGCCAAATAGTTGCAAGACTCCCTCATTCTCAAATATGCATAAAATTCTAATAATATTTGGAAACAAGAGAATGGAAGGCAATACTGAAAAGCCAAGGAACAATCTGTGTATTCATAAAAACTTCTCATTGCTTTGCCTGTTTTCAGATGCCTGGATTATTTTAAACCTTCAAACTTCTCTCCTAGCTCGATTATCTTTCTGATTTTTGTTTACATGCATTTGAAGATAATTGACCCTGGAATCCATGGTGTGATTTATTTTCTACACATAATTGCAATCTTTGTTTACTTCACAGCCCCAAATTTATATGTGTGCTCTGACTCTGCTATATACAGTATTTTGTAAAATAAGGCTATAGCCAAGAGTTAGAATTGAGATAAGAGGAAATGATCTGCCTAGGAAACCTGGGATAGCTAAGAAATTTTGAGATCAAGGCTAATTTGCTAAAGTCCATTTAAGAGAAGAAGAAAGAAGTAAAAGAAGAAAAACCTCATGACATTGAAAAAGTCTGTAATTTGCTCTACTGGTTCCAAATTTATTGACTTCATCAATTTCTCTACTGATTTTTAAAGACTCATCTTCATAAAGAAAAAGAGTTTTCCCTTCACAAATAATCAGTGAATTGGGACTGGAACAATTACAGAGTTAAGTATGTATAACATTTTATTTTGAGATGGGGGCAGATTTCTTTCCTATTATCTCTCTGTGTGTACAAAACTAATTTTCTATTTTATTTTTCAAGCAATTTATCTTTCACTTAGTCATTCATTAATGTTAACTTTTTGTTCTGGCTCTCATTGTTTTGGAATGCAGTCTCTGGATAATGCTGTCCTTCCCCAGAGACATATTTGAAAAATTAAAGAAGACTTTGAGTCAGATTTAACCACTGGTTATTTTGTAGATACATCCCTCTAGTTTTCTTGGCAACAATATAAAAATTGTTTGCCATTATCTTTTTTGCAAGATTTTTTTTCCTACTTCCTCATGTTGTGTCTCTATGTGTTTTGAGTATGTGTGCCCTGGAAAGCACAGAGCTGCCTAGACTCCTCTCCAGATCAAGGGACCAGGAAGAGTGGGGGGTGATTTAGAATGGAGGAGGTGTCAACATTTCAAACCTCTGTCTAGTTCCTCTCCTATAGAGAAGCCTTAGAAGGATTCCAGAATTCTTTTTTCCACAGCTCCTGGTCCAGTCTGGTCCATTGCTGGTTTTATTCTGTTCAGGTTTTGGAAACAAACCCTTCAGAACAGTCAGATATCTATCAGAACAGACATATGTGTGCACTTCCTTCCACGGGGACTAGTCAAAAAGTATATGCAGTTCTGCTGTTCCCACACGTTACATCTGTGTGTGGGTGCATTTCTGCTCTCCTCCTGTGGTGCTTCTATACAGCACCACAGTGTACAGTTCTCCTTAGGGTCTTAATCAAGATGTGTGCAGCCTCCATGTGTCTGTATTTCAACTGTCCCCTGATATTAAAAACGCATTTTAAAAAGCAATATAGAAATTGATAGTTAATAATGTTAAATTAGTTAATAAAGTTAAAATCAGTATAGAATAAATTAAAAGATTTGTCCATTTCATAAGACGGCAAAAAATTTGATTGTTTGTAAGGCTAAATGCCATCAGCCATTTCACTCACTGTATAAAGGCTTCTTTAGCCCTGTAAATGAAAGCACCCATTTTTTCATATTGTGCAAAGATGAGGTATCCCTCTCTTCATTTTAAAGGTACATATCTTTCCTAATTTTTCTGAAAATGTGAATGCTTTATTATTTCATATTTATTATAGTTAATCTTATTCCTTTGTACCTTTAAAAGAATCTTCTAAGATATGTTATGTTTAATCATAATTTTCTGAATAACTCTCATCTGGCTTAGTTCAAACAACATGCTAAATCAATACAAAACAAAACATACAACAGTTTAATTGGATATTTGAGCTCAGTAATTGATTCATTCACATGTATGGCTCTTTTATCTATTCCATCTGCAGACACTCATAATGTGTGAACTGAATGAACCAAAGGTGAACTGAAGAAGCTTCTTGGATGACAAGTGAAACATTTTCAAGAAAAAAACTAAAAAACCCCAGTTGCCTTTTGAAAAGCACCTTTGGTTTAGCCATGAATGATTGAGAAGCTCCATAGACATGTGAATTGAATATAATGCTGGTATCAATGAAAATAGGAGGAGGAAGGAGTATTATGTATGTTTGTCACCATGATTATTCATAAAATGAAGGTGGAATGAAAAAAATTAAAGCTATTCAGTCTGCCCACAAGAGCTTAAAAGTGGAGGGAATAAATCTAGAATGGTTTGGGGGCAAATTATCAGTGAAAAAGCAATTATTGCAAGGATCAAAGAAGGTAAGGATTTCAAGTATCCATTTTTTAAATGCACATGCATAGTTTATTCCTTTATGACCTGCCTTCACCTTAAACTGAGTTTGTCATGCCTGTTTAAAGCCATTTACATCTCTTTATGTCATCCTCTAAAGATCTAATAAATGTATTAAAGCAGAATTTGCCACAGGAAGAAGGAGCATCTTTCAAAGACAGTACATAAAATGCTCCTTCTGGGTATGTAAAGAATGACTGGTAAACAAAGCACTGATATTAATTTTGCTTGTAACTGGATATATCTATTTACCCCAGTGGAGAAATGCTTCTTGCATCCCTACCCATCACAATCATATGCTAGCCATCAATTGTGCTATGGTATAGTATAGCATGTGCAGATCTTGTCACTTCAAAGAAAGTTAGGAAAGTATCTGAAATCTTGAATAGATGTTGCCAGTCAGTGCTGTAAGCAACACTGTGCTAAATAAATTCTTGTTTCAAATGAGGGAAGTGTTAGGTTACCTAAGGTGAGAATCTACCTACTGTATATCACTTTTCTTTCCGCACCTTAAGCTTCACTGAGAAAGTGATCCTCAGATCTGGTCAACTGGCAAACGCAAACAGATAACATAAAACCAAATATACCATGTTACTATTTCTGATCAGGTATATTAGGGGCGAATTAATCACTTGCAAGGTGAACCTGAGAATAAGAGACAACTCAAACTATAGTTCTACCAGTAATGGGTCCCTTTGGATTCTATTTGTTTTCATTCAATCCTCTAAATCAATTGGAAAAATGAAATGCTCATCGAAATACCAGTTTTTTATTCCTCTGAAACCATCTGCTTTTGAAAACTTTTAGTCAGAGACCAAACTATTATCCAAACTAATTCAGGTGATGCATTTATGTGCGAATTCTGAGTACTGGTACAATTATGCTGATTATTGAAAGACCCTACAAATTAATCATTCAGAGGATCTGCTACTATTACCCAATTACTACAATTTACTAAGAAGCCTTCTTTTGCCAATTACAGAATGCTGAAAATCCTAGTACATTTAAATTTTTTACCTGAGATTTAATAATTCCTCTGTTAGACTATTACATTGCCGGGGGGAGGGGGGGAAACCCATCAAAGAAAAGAGACAATACACTACAAATATCTCATTTTAGGATTTAGAGGTTTATTGGAAACAGACATTCAGTACTTAATCCCATTGCAATGAGGGCCAGATGCACAAGCAGTCATAGCAGTAACGGCTAGTGGCCAAGTGGCCCCAAACCCCTTCCAGTGTCAATCTTTTATACCTTAACTGTCCTTGTAACCATAAACTGATTGCTGTTAACCTTGCAATACAAAGGAATCAGTTCCTTATACTTTCTGCTGACCACAACGTTCCACACAACCGTGTATTTCTGAAACTTGCACCCATCTGCTAGCATAAGTTCCTCATTTCCCACAGCTTTAACCCTTATGTTCTAAATATACATATGAAACAAGCAACTTTGCAAAATTAAAATTAGTAGGGTACAGTTACAATTTAGATTACAAACATTTCCTTTGAATTATGAAATCGGCCATAGCACAAATTCTGGTTCAGTACTTTTCTATAAGGCCTGTTTTGGATCACCAAGGCCTAAACCAGTGATGGCGAACCTTTTAGAGACTGAGTGCCCTAAAACTGCCCCCGCCTCCCCGGCCACCCCCACTCTGCGCCCCACCCACCGCCTCCATGGCCCATCGCAGATCACCCAGGCAGTTCAGCAGCGCCATGGTGGCCATGTCCTCCGCCCATGTCCCGCAGCATCATCTGCATGTGACAAGGCGTGAGGGCAGAGTCTTGTCCCTGCTGCCTGGCTGCCATGCCCTTGGCTGTGCTGCTCTACATGGATCGTGCTTGGGGGCAACTCTCCTCTGGGGGGGCTGCTGGTAAGGAGGAGGGGGCCGCAGGGAGAGGCAGGACTGGGGCAATGGTGCACGTGCCCACAGAGAGGGCTCTGAGTGCCACCTCTGGCACGCGTGCCATATGTTCGCCACCACTGGCCTAAACTATGCATAGGAGAACTATAAGATATAATTGTTTCCATTTAGTCTTGACAAAGACTTTCATTGCCACTAAATCAAATTATGCTTTGTCTATCCCGCCCCAAACAACAACACAGAAAACCCAATCATAACGTTCTGTTTCAAGCAACACAATCATCCACCTTTTGTTACAATCCATGGGGAGCAAGACAGTTTTCTCATATTCATAACAACCTGCATTGATGCACAGGAATTCCCTAGTGAAGAAAGTAATGAAAATTATTCATGAAAAATTGTGCCACTTTGCTTCTGGCAGTGTACAGGAATTAACAGACAGGATTCCTATTCCTTCTTTCTCACTACTATCTGAACTGCAATGCCATTTGCTTGAATAAGACTACAACTCCACTGCTTTAAGTAGTTGCATAGTATCAAACTGGAAAAAGCTAACATGTTTGTATCTTTGAGACACCTCTATACTAACATTCCTGTCTCCTTTTGCAGCCTGGGCCACTTCTAGTTTTGTGGATTTCAGATCTCAGAATTCCATAGCCATGCATGGCAATTACTGAGAATTCAGAAAGTTGAACTCCATATACTTGTAAGTTACCAGGGTTGGGAGACACTAGCTAAATACCAGAAAAAAACCCACTGAGCTGAAAATAGCGTAATGTGTCATATCTAAGATTCTTGGGCAATATTTCTTTTAAAATCTACTGTGTCAGTAAAAAGAGAGCAACAAGGTAGAAGCCATTTCCAGGGAATGTAACAAGCTTAGTCTCACTCAAAAACTACTGTAATCATGGCTAATTAAAAGCTACACTGTATCTTCCTACCTCAAATTCAATTGCTTATCTTATACATGCAAAAGGTACTTTCTTCTTCTTTGCTTTCTTGAAAAGAGAGCTATATCATTAGCATTTCAGACTCAGTCCAAAAGCCAAACTGGACAATGATGGTTGAAATAGCAAGTCTCTAAACCCAATGCACACTTTCCAGTAGATCTTATTTATCACAAGCTTCTATCAAGCTTAGTGCATCTGTTTTCATGGAGATTAGGGTTTTGGATTTTTATTTAAAAAGGGAAAGTAAATATTGGATTCCCTGGGGGACAAGAATAAGAAAAAAAAATGAAGACAGGAGCTACATCTGCATTTTATGAGTTCTAAAAGGATAGCATATTACTTTCACAATTAATGAAAGTCATCATTTTAAAGGTATCTAGGCTCAAATATTTTAGGAGAAAGCAAAGCTGCTATAAGTCCCATGCCGATGGCCAAGCTGGAGGGTGTAGTAATAGTCCAAATATTTGGAAGGCAGCCATTTCCCTGCTCCTGGGAGGAAAAATATACTCCATAATGAATTCAAGAATGCACTCTGAGGGATCTTTGGTAACTCATAGATCCAAGGCGTGTGGTAACTTAATGAAACAAATAAGCATTTCCTGTTTAAATTTAATAAATAAATGTATGCACACAAATTCATAAATGTATATTTCAGGTTGGGGGAAGTTGCCAAAAAAGCCCATTATGAGTTAGATATCTAGTACTGAATCCTTAAGCGATCATGACACTTTGCTGTAGAAATAAAATAGCTTTAAGACAAATAGGCAGTTACTGCTATCTTCAACAAAAGATCAATCAACCACATGCCTAGAAGAAAAATAAATATTCTTCCTAGAGATATGTCAGATACTCATCTTATCTGCTCAGATTTATTAACAAGGATATTGACAGGATCTTGTTCCTTTTAACACAATGACAAAAAATATTACCAGGATTGCTGCAGAACAAATCCACCTGCTCATACCTGCATTTCACATCATGATACACAAATGGGACAGAGTTTGTGTCACAATCTTTCAACAGTGTTTTCAGCATTCCAACTTGCATTGCTCGCCTTCCTCGTCTGCTGCATTTCTATCTGCAACATGCATTATTATGGCTTCCAAGATTATGTGTTATCAAATGTGGTGAGACCAAACTAAGAACAACTATTGCTTTGCTTATGAATATACAAAGGTACCTGACTGACTATATAGATTGAGATGGAACTTGATCTCATTCATAAATATTAAGGGTAGTAAATTATATTATAAGCCTGAAGGCAAGAAACTAGTGTACAGAACATGCAATTTGTCATGTGCTAACGTTCCTCATTAGACATTGCTTTTCCTGAGAAGTTGTCACGTTCTTAATTAAGCCTATGATTCTACAGTAACAATACATTTATTCATTCAATTTTTATAGCTACCCATCTCAAAGAAGTGACTCTGTGTGGCAAAAATCATAAAGAAATTAAAAACAGTTACAGTATAATATAGTACAAAATTAAATACATATGGAAATTGAGAAAAAAATGTCATTGTATCTGTCAATATAGCCAGGAAATGGGGCTTTTCCCAGACCTGGGTACAAAGCCAGGTCTTCAAGGCCTTTACGAAAGGCCAACAGAGTTGAGTCATCCTCAACTATGATAGGGGAATGTTCCACAGGGCAGGGACTATGGCAGAGAAGGCATGTCTTCTAGTTCCCGCCAGCTGACATGCCTTGGATGACAGGATCCATAGCATGCCCAAACCCCCAGACGAAACTGGATGGGTAGAAACCACTGGGAGAAGATGGTCTCTCAGGTAACCCAATCCCAAGCCATGAAGGGCTTTAAAGAGGGCAACCAGCACCTTGAACTGCATTCAGAAACTCACAGGCAACCAATGCAGTTCATGGAATAATACTGTTACATGAGTTGAATATCTGACACCATTTACTACCTAGGCAGCTACAGTTTGCACCAGTTGAAGCTTCCAAATGTTTTTCAAGGACAGCCCTATACAGACCATGCTGCACTAATCTAGGCAAGATTTCATGGACAAGACGAATTTAAAGAAGTTGAAAGAAAGTTTCCTTGTTAACTCAAACTACAAAAATGTTCTAAGGAGGCACTGGAAGTCACCTTCAATGGTTACAGATCCCTTAGCCCTAAGACTAGCATCTGATCTATTTTCTGTGCCTAATCGGGTAAGACTCTAGCAATAAATTGCTGGAATTGTAATTAACAACCAAAGCTTTTTTTCTATTAATTTATGAAATGCACACACATCACCTCTGATCCCAGTGGTACAATCAGCACATCTCATTAACACCTTCCGAAAATCCCATTTCCTTTCTTGCTACATTTACACATGAATGGTTCATTTGTCAAACTGGCAAGGAAACAAGCATGTTTTCACTTATTTACCCTCCTTTTTACTGACATATAACTAAGAGTTCATGCTTTTTCTTTTCCACTGTAATCATATAAAACAAGTACTCCAAAACTACTGCTGTCCAAAAATACGTTTTAACCAAAACTACTGGTATCCAGAAATACGTTTTAATGAACGCAATTTAATGAATTTTATGGTTTCTGCAGCAAATATATCTGAAAGTTAATTTAGTGGGATTTTACCATTCCATAAAGCAGTTGAAAGATGCTGTTGAATTTTCATGTCAAAATTCCTATTTTCTTTTTCCACAGTGAAAAACTAAGCAGGAATTATTATTGTTTATCATAGCAACTGATGCCCTAGATTTTCTTTCACGGAGCTTTGATGGGAGAAGACATGAAAATAGTTTCCCTCCCTTTTTTTCTGAAATGGTATAATCCTGATGGGACTGAATTATTTATGATCTCCCACTATGCAAATTAATTTGTTCTCATTCAGGTAACTGGAAAATTTAAAGTACCTTTTCTCTGACTTTAGATATAGCACGATCCTTAAAATAAAATCACATCAGCTGTTGCCATTTACCTTACCCTCTTCCCTCATATTTTATTCTTTTCTAGTGAAATTATTGAAATAGTGAATTTTCAGAGGTTTTTAGTTTGCAGGTGAAGACCTGGACTCGGTTTCTTCTAATTTTAAAATTAAAAAATCTGAAGCTTGCATTGAAACAATTTGACAATTTCATATATTCAAGTTCTTATCTTTTTAAATAAAATGATTTTCTTGGCTTTTAATTATCTGTGTATATTTATGGGAGATATTACAATAATTTTTAATTGTACCTAATATATTATAGTATAGATATGATAATTAATACCATCAAATGCTGAAACAGCAATATAGTAGTTAACTTGGAGCTTAATTTAAAGAAGCTTGGGGGGGGAAATTGTGAGCTACCCCACTGTATTATGTTTTATTTGAAATATGTTTACATAAACATGGAAATAAATAAGGCACTCCTATTGTGATTTATTGTTTAAATTCCTACATTAGTTCTACAGCAGATCCAAGCTATGCCTAACTTCATAGTTCATCTGAGAAACAGTACAGGTTCTGAACACATGTAATTTGGCTTATGTGAACATAAAGAGAGGTGTGACATCCCAACTACTTTATATCTTAAAATTTACTTGATCCCACAGAATGAGGTGGATTTTAAAAAACATTTTAATCATAACACTTTGATGCAACTATTTATAGAAAATTATTTGATTTCTTCTTTGTGTTCAATATAAATCTCATATTTTTTATTTATATAACAGTAAAAGAACTTGATTTAAAAGAATTATTAAAACAAATAAGGATCAAATGACATTTTCAAGCAATAAATACAACATGTTAATTCACTAATTCAAATTTAATTTGTTTTTAAATGAAATACTCAAATTAAGGCACTGTGTCTTTTAATTTAAAGAGTAAGCTATGTAAGTTTGTTTCTTAATGACAATGCCCTGAATAAAATACTTTAAAATTGACTTCTTTCCATTCATTACATTACTAATTCATTTTATGAACCAATTCCTTTATAGAAAAAATGTTCCACCCTAGAAGCTTCTTTCTTGAAATAAATGTCTCCACATTTAGAAATTCTCGTTCTTTGAGTTGACCCAGTTTTCTTTTAAAAAGCTCACAGCAGCTAATAACAATAGGGGAAAACAAATACAATCAAAAGTAAACAATTTCTAAAAATTAGGGAGTACAATGAGCAGAGTACAAAGACGGTAGAGAAGAAAGGCTACTTTAAGTTTGCACAATTCCTCAAGAGGGATATAGTATTTGGAACCCAAAGGTTTTGTTTATTTTTTTAGAAAAAAAACCTGTTATTGGAGATTTAAAAAAAACCCTGCAAATCATCTCAACCTTTCTACTACAAATGGAGAAGAGAGCTTCTAACATTTCTATTTCAAAGTTCAAATCTCTTCAATCAGTATTCTGTATTAATCATTAGACACAAGTTGAGAATCAAAATATTCCAAGAACATGTTTATGGAAATTGTTTGTTTTTCATAAGCTGAGAAGAAAAGCCCAATGTCTTTCATTTCCATTTGTTTAAATTGCTTGGAATTAAAATAGATGGGTATGAAACCTCCATGGACTGTGATACGTTCAATCAATGGGGAGGAGGGGGGGTAAGGACCAGGACTTGAGGGAGGGAGGCACAAATAGATTGGTGCTGTTTGAAGCGCCAAAGTAGAATGCAATGCACTGCAAATGAAGTCAGGAAAATAAAATGGAGATATGATACAAAAAAAAATCTGCGAGTCCTTTGCAATGCTAAATCTGTTATTGCAAAAGCAGAGCCCAGAGCTGTTGTTTTCTTAGACAGAAACAGAGGGCTTGACTCTATATTGTACCATCATTTTACAAAGGAGTATGGCATAGGGAGATTTGACCACACAGTTATACACTTGCATGACTCTATTTTTTCAGCTTATAATGACTATTCCAGCCCATTCCATCCTTCTGTCAGTATTAAATAAGCAAGCAGACCTACCTTTATCACCCTTCACACTTAAACAATTTCCCCTTCTGCCTCCCTCCCCTTCCAGGGCTGGTGTTCAATCATCTCTCAGTCACCTTTATCTGAAATGAGAAGGTCCTTCATGCAAGGCCTGGGATATTTTGGTCATGGCTGCAAAGATCCAGGAAACATCCAAATTGCTCAGTTGGGTGCACAAAACTGTCTCTCACTGTTTCCAAGGAAGCAGACCTCTGGCCTTCCACAGCTGAGAAAACTAAGCAGACCTTTTTCCAGGGTCAAAAGATAGATGCCATCTAACTGCTGCAGAAAAATTACCCTTCCCGGGCCAGCCCTCCTCCTCTGTGGCTTACATAGAGGCTCATTATCTCAAGCCCACCAAGCCACAGCAAATGGGAGGGCACACGCCGCCACGCTACTCCACTCTCTTCTTGTTTAGTCCTCCTCCCTCCCCTCTCTGTGGATTCCCCTCGTGAATAATGCAGGAGCTGTAGTCCCAGACACTGCCCACTCTATGTTTCTCCCCCAAAGCTGCTGAAAACAGATCAGAGTGCCAGCCAGGGACAGGCTCCATGTTCTGCATAGTGTAAGCTCCGGGCCCTTGTATGACAGCCCTGTGTTCTGTTCTTCCCAACGATGCTGTCTCTTTTTGTACCATTTCTGCTTGTGAAACAACGCAAAAGTCATGATGAGAATAGGGTGTCGAAGTGAAAATGGGGAAGCTCTCGTTCTCATCTCTCAGTGTAGCTTCTCAGAAACAAAAACATGCATGAAAATATAGCCCTTTAGCTTTTGCCAGGTAGGGTTGACTTAAGTGTTGTGAGGTTGCACAACCTAGAAGATATCCGAGTATAACTTTTTTCAGGACCTACATGGCTCAGAGATTGTAATGTTTATATCAGGGTTTGCACAGTATGAAGCCATGATAAAACCTGATGGATTTATTTAAGTTTAATTGAACAGCCTAAGACATGAACAGCAAGGCTTTAGGGAGATTGAATGGAGTCCTGAATGCCTCCTATTGTGTATGTTTACCTTAAACTTTCAAGCAGAAGTTTAAGTGCAGATTCAAGCAGCTAATATGCTTCATATTTTTTTTCTATGCCTTCCCAGCCCAGGAAACAGATCTATTGGGCTACAATAAGATGCTTTCCTATTGGTCTTTGCTTGTCTCCAATTACTGTAGGCAGATGCTATTTATTATTAATACAATTCCACATCCCTAATACCACATCCTGACATTTGGCATTCTGCCATGTATTTGTTCTTATGTTAAACAATGCCCTGGCATTTTTATTTACAGGACCAAGATGACTGAAAGAAGAGCTTGTTCTTCTAGAAATACATCAAAGTCAAGGGTCAGTTCTAAGAAGAGAGATAGGGGACTATCAATTCATCAAAGGGACAAGCAAAAAATGAGATTGAATAAAGAAAGTTGCCATATACTAGTTTGCTTCATATATTGTGTTATGATGTACAGAATGGTTTAGAGTTGGTGCTGGGATGCAAAACTAAGGATGGAGAGCCATATATGCCTTTCAAAGCCTTAGATGTGGCCTTCAGAACCTCTAAAAATTGTCAACAATTGTAAATGTTAATCTGTCAAAGTGGAAAGTATTAAACACACATAGTTATTGAAGAGTAATCATATAAAAATATTTAACTTGAATTAAATGTAAGTGTCATTGAAAAGGTAAGTATTTAATTCTACCCTGGTCTGAGTATGTTAAGCGTGTTTCTCAGATCAGCAAGAGTTGTTTGCTTCTGGCTTATCATGTCATATCTTATCATCCATGACTCAGTGCAATGTTTGAACCCAATCAAATATTGCTTCATCTAACTCAGTACTGTCAACACTGCTTGATACATAGTCTAGCATTAAAGCTGGAACCTAAAATGCACTTTACCATTAGTGTACAGTCTGAAGCTAGATTCTTCCACTGGTGGCAATCTCCTCAGCTTAGATGATGCCTAGCCATGCCTTTTTTCTTTTCTTTTTTAAAAATTATTTGATATTGTAGAATTTTACGTGAATTTCTGATACAGAGATAATTCAACTTGAAATGTACCCACTGTTATTTCTGATGCTAAGAAGGACTCATTTAAAGTGAGATATTGATGACTTTGTAAATATATCTATGTATTTTTATTAATAGCAAAGATTTGCCACTGCCTCCTTCTGTTTATTAAATTTTTCCAGTGTAGCCCATCACCCTGAGAATTCCTGGTAGTATCCCATCCAAACATAAATCAGGATTGATCCTGCTTTATTTTGAGTTCTGAAAGATTACCGTTTTGATGTTAATGAAGTTCAAAAACAAACACAAAAAACCATAAAATGTGTTTCACATTATTGTTATCAAGGATACCATGGTTTCCAAAATAATCAAAACTATTTTTTCGGATGACTATGCTATATCCACAAAATAAAATAAATCAAAAACAAAGTAGCTCAACTTGTTTTAAAAATTGAAATAAATGCAACTGAGAGCATTTCATCTGTTCTCTCCAGTGCCAAGTAATGACAACCTGAAATACGAGTTATATCATCTATGGAAATTTGAATTAAAACCAAGAGGCGGAGGAGATACTACCGCATGGTCTCCCTGTTTTGAGTAGAAGGATGTCCAAAGCAACCCTTATGTGGCCTAGGCACAAAGGGAATACATTTTTAGAATAAGCTGCTTATTTACAAATCTCTAGGTTTTGTGTTTGCATAGAGGTTGCATAACAAGCAAGCAGTATTAATTCTCAATTAGCATGAAAAAACTGTTAACTTTAGAACATCTGCACACTGAAGTTATTTACATTTTTATTAATTTTACTTTTTATGAAAAAATGATTTTCTAACTCCAATCCAACCATAAGTCCCTGGCTTTCTAGGTAATCACTCATAACTTTCTCCTGTAGAATGAACCTATAATTTACCATTGATTTCCATGCTATGAAATCATTGTAATACAGTTACACTGTGAGGCTTTATCTTTATCTTCAAGATGGAACAAAAATAGCCTATTCAGCCAGACTATAGAATTCCTAAAAGATCTTGGACAAGATCATATACAGTAGACAACAACTCATCAGCCTCCTTTGTAATGCTTTTCAGTGCTGTTGCTGTTCTGCTGATTCATTTACTGCATTGCTGGAAATACTGATTGGGGGATATTTTGAGAGATTTGCAATACTCCAGCTTTAGTGCATTTCTACAGACAAGTTGGCTAAAGGGTTAAAACCCAGATAGCCATACAGAACAGTGACAGCATTAAGAGGTAATAAAAGAATAATTCCTTCACAGCAAGAACACATATAGCCTGAATGGAATTTCCCCACTCCCCAATATAGATGGCTATTTTTCAAATGGTTAAATATTTGTGTATTGACCCATTTTTTTTAAAAAAAAGAGACATTGATGCTGATATTAGTGATGAAATTTATAATGGGCAGGCTCTTTCCAAGGCTCTTTTAGAATCATCAGAGAAGACTTTCCTTTCCAATTGCCCTACTTTTCCAAATTGAAGAAGTTTGAATTTATCCACAATTATCACATTTTTGTCTGCCATTTTTCCTCCTCCCACACACATCTATCTAGCAAATGAAACGCTATTGGGAATAGCAGAAACATGATGAATAAGACACACAATTTAGTTTAGTGGTTAAACTCTAGCAGCAGGCTAGAGTTGTGAGTTCTAGTGCTGCTTTAGCCATGAAGCTCTCTCAGGCTTACTCCCATGTGATGCTATTCTCTTAATTTTTAGATATTTTTTAAAGAACTTGATTATACTTGACATCTTGAAATTAAATCATTGTAATTACCACTATGAATTCCATTGTATGCTACTCTTATATTAGCATTCATAACCATAGTCTTAGAAGAACACCAAATATATTGACAAAAATGAAGTGCATGCTAATGCAGATGGCCAAATTTAGAAGAGGAGACAGCTTCTGCATAATTAACTGGATGAGGACATTTTCAGCAGCTGTAATCATAACAGATATGCTGAAAATTTGCTTTCTACACAACTACTGAAAGTGCAGAAACCTTGTTCCCCCCATTACTATGAGTTGGTCCATACATTACAATAAGTCATTATTTGCCTAATCATAAGGTAAAGGAATAGGTCATAACTAGATGGCAAGTATAATCCAAACCCAAGCAAAGCAGTCTGCTTAATACCATAAATAAATCCAGCTATAATATAGATATGGTGAGGCAGGAAAACTTAGAAACAAAAGGCTGTGACCTAAACAGATGAGAAGCCCAAAGATAGTCCTGGACTGCTTGAGACTACAAGTCCTCCAACGCAGCCACAATGCCATCCTGAAAATGCTGCATCTTGTGAATTGTCAGCTTTGGTGGCCAAAGATGAAGAAGGACATTGAGAAGTACGTGGGGAGTTGTGCCATTTGTGCAGCCAGTAAGAGACTGCCAGGGAAGAGCCCAGGGCTACTGTAGCAGGTGGCCGACCCGGCCAGACCTTGGGAAGAGATAGCCATGGATTTTGTAGTGGAACTATCAGAGAGTGAGGGGAACACCGTGATTTGGACTGTGATAGATCTGTTCTCAAAGCAGGCCCATTTCATTGCCTGTACCAGTCTCCCCTTGGCCCAGAAGCTGGCAAAAATGTTTTTGCAGCACACCTATCGGCTAAATATGATCAGATCCTCCCAGGGGCTCAGCTCTGCTTTTCATCCGAATACGAATGGATCTGCGGAACAAGTCAATTCCATAGTGGAGCAGTACCTATATTGCTACGTCAACTATCAACAGACAAACTGGGCAGAGTTGTTGCCATTTGCGGAAGTGGCTTACAACTACACAGTTCACAGCAGCACTGGATTCACTCCCTTTAAGTTAGTGACAGGGGTGGAATTCATGCCAAAACCTGAGCTCCCAGGAGCCTCCCTCCTCAGGCACTCTGAACAACTGGGTGGCTTCATTCCAGTGATGCAAAGAAGGCTTTAGTTAAAGTAGCCAAAAGCCAGAAGAAACAACTTTTTTGATTAAGCAAAGGTTCTCTGAACTCTCCAGTTCAGAAATTGGAAATCGTTTTCATTTCCAATCTTAAATGCCAATAAGACTAGCAGCAGAACCCTTGGGAATTATCCTATCATATAATTTATTTTTTCCGAGGTGCTAGGTTTTTGAATTCCATCTTAGAATTTCACATGCTTTTGCCGAGTATCATTTTAGTAATTATTACAGTAAGATAGTATAGTGAGTCTCACTAAAAATTTGATTTGTGGTGACTGTAGGGTTATTTTAACTGAACCAGGATTTTATTTATTTATTAAACAAATTTATATGGCCGCCCTACTCACAGGTGATTCTGGGTGGCTTATAACATTGGAAATCCACAATATAAAAACCATAAAACCCCACTCCTCTGCATTCTCTTGTTTTTCAATCTCAAATTCTACCTCCCTTGAGAGTCAGGGATAATCCTAGATGCCTAGTCCAATTTGAAGAGGTTTACCATCCAGAGCTCTAAATAGAGCAGAGAAGGTTGGATCCCACATTGAAATGACATGGCAGCCCACTGTGAAACATAAACCAACTGTAAAGGAGAATATTTGTAGCTCAGGATTGACATGAGGGGTCCTTGGTGCTCTCTGAGCTAGGTGGTTTTCTTGCAGACGTTTCATTACCCAAACTAGGTAACATCTTCAATGCTGTTTTGTCATACAACTTTTCTCTTCAGTTTGGACATAAAATATAGCAAAGTAAGGCTTGAGTCTTTCATTTCACTATGCATTCAGCACCATTCCCAGCAGTTTTGGCACAAATGGTTTTTTTTTAAATAATAACAATAAAACCACCATCCTAATGTTAGTTTTCCATTACAAAATATTTACTTAGATATCAGCATCAAATTATTACAGTCCTGCCTTTCAATATCTGAGCATCACCAAAATACTCATGTCAAAGAAGTCAGATAAACCAGTAAAGATACTGCAGCAAATAAAGAGAATCAAGCAAACACAACCCTGTCCCCTTTACAATTTGATCACCACCAAAACGTGCTAAGAAATGAATGGAAGTAGAGGAAGTACAAACAGCAGTGTAAGCCTATCCTCCAATAAGGAAGACCAGTATCATAAGGTTAGTACAGGTCAATGTAAACCACTTCTATATTGTTACTTCTCATCTGTATCTATGGAAACCAGCAAGAGGCAGGGAAAAGAACTGCAAATTTATTGATTGTGCAAAAATACAATCAGTCACAAGTGACACTTCAGCCTTGAGCACTAGTACCCAATACAATCAAGTTCCTTTATTTAAATACTTCCAATTTGTCAGATGCATTGAGAGGTCAAGTTCATATAATCAGCATTTTAATCAATATTACAGGAGAATTCTTTCTAATGTAAACAATAATAAGGAATGCATCTTTTGTGATAAGCACACTCTGTAATTTCTTTACATTCAATAAAAGTGTTCAGTTTAATTAAAGTGGAAAAGCAGAGACAAGTTATCAGTAGACCTCAACACAATTCCCCCGTATCTCAATCTTTTCTTAATAATTGTGAAAGTGCATAAAGTTTGCACATGAGAGAAAGCAGGAATGGGTTTCACTTACATTTCCCCCAAATTGTTTTCCATGGGAAGAAAAAAATTCTTCAGTATACAGTCACTAGCTAGCCATGAAAAGAGAGGAAAGCAATGACAGAGTCTGTGAAGAAACACATGTATTTGTCCATATTCTCCCCTCCCCTTTCAAAATGAAAGAAGAGATCTCCAAAAATGACAGGAATGAGAAACCAGCAAGATGAGCCTGACAAACACATTACATAAATCACCCAATAGCTGGTCCATCACTTAACTACATCTAGAGGTTTTCCACTCTTGTTTTGTTCTGGGTGCAGTACAAGAATTTTGTCTTTTGACTTGTGAGACCTGAAAGCCATTTGTGAGAGATCCCAACTATATGGCTAGAAGAATAGAATGGACATTAAAATACTCTAAATCTCTAATTATCAGGCATCCAAGTGACCCAGGGATAAACAGATTTCAAATTTTGAAACAACAGCATCAAGTTTCTTGGTGCTGATCTGAGAGAATTACAAATTGGACCAGTTATGTACAAATTGAGGGCGTAGATTGGGCACAAAATAATGATAACCGAAACAAAATGACATTTGATTTTATGAGGGAAATATTTATTTCCTAGCAATCTTTTCATCTTTTTCCAACATCTTGCACGCACTTTCAGGCCATCTGCCTGCAACGTCTCACTCACTATGCACTGGAGGCAAGTGAGAAAAAAGAATGAGGTGGCTCCTTTGTTATGCTGGAGGAAGCATGAGGGCCCCCTTACCTGCCTCCCTGTAAGAAATGCTTTGCTAAAAGTTGACTTGTAGGAAGGACCAGAGTCTGCTCATTAAGTCTGAAATATCAGCACAGCCTTCCCAAAACAACATGGAACAGATATTACTACTGAAAGATAGTTTTCACACAATCCTAGCCTGAAAAATCAAGCTTTTCTAATGTGGGATTTCCCCAAATATTTAAAATGGTAAGACAATAGCCTAACATGAATTACATGAATTTTGAATGTTTTAGCTTACAAAAATTCTGCATTCTGCAAACCCTAGATTTATAAGGTCTGGGTGGCAAAGGTCTGAACAGCAGCAAATAGCAGCTCAGTTCTGATAGCCCTAATTGATTCAAAGACTGATAATGCAGCTGTCCAAAAATACACAGATCTTTTACCAAATGTCTAATTAGCATTAAAAATTAATTGTTAACTTCTGCTTATACTGGAAGGGATGTATTTCTGCTTTTTAATGGCTTCCAATCTGAAAACAGTGGAGGGAGTCAACAGCACACTATAGGTGTATTGCAAAAGGGAACCTCCAACTACCTTTAGCTATTTTATTTAAATATTTTTATCCTGCCTTTATTATTTTTATAAATAATTATTTCCTTCCTATTTTCCCCACAACCACCACCCTGTGAAGTGGGTTGGGCTGAAAGCGAATGACTGGCCCAAAGTCACCCAGCTCGCTTCCATGCCTAAAGTGGGATTAGAACTCAGAGTCTCCTGATTTCTAGACTAATGTCTTAACCATTAAACTGTCTCACTAGTTTTACAGTTCTAGAGTCCTCTCTGTTTATATCTAATTTCTAAAAAAAATAAGATTCTACTTTCACAGAAATCTTATAAAAATTGACCAGGCAGTCATTATCCTATTCTGTAAAGACTGTTCTTGCAAGAGATTTCTAGGTAGCCATTTAAATCTTTGTCACTTAATTATATTTAAAAGATTAATGGGTGCCCTTCAAACCATCAATTTTTCTTCCTCTTCCATTTTATAATGCTCCCTTTGCCTCCCCAATTGTTAATCTTGACACACTGGAGTCCACATAAGGTTTCTGCCTCACCAGTTCAGCTCCTTAGTACATGCTAATATAATGGCAAAAGAACTGGAAAGATTATGACATCACAGGGATGACTGCGGCTTAAGGTAAATTCCAGAATGCAGGCAAAGAAAATACAAGCAAGTTCATTTTGTTCAGACAGTTCTTATCCCCCTTTTCATCATCTGGTACTGTGTGGTGAGAATATCATTTAAAAAGTTATCTAAGCCTCATACAAAAGAGGTCATTGTATCCTAAGAGAAGAACTTTTAATTAATTTTGAATTGAAATTCAAGTAGTTTGCAAAGAAAATGCATTTTCTTGTTTGCATAAAGAAATTTTCAACTCTACCTACAATAATTTAGAAATACTCTCTAAATGCCCTGCTATTTTGTTCCTTTTTTAGGGTGAAATGGAACAATAGGCCCTGTCTGGCTCTATAATTTCATTCATTATCATACATAATGAGTCCTGGATGAGCCCTCCACAGCCTGGATTTCAATCCTGACAGGGCTCAAAGTTGACTCAGCCCTCCATCCTTCCGTGATCCATAAAATGAGGACCTAGATTGTTAGGGGCAATATGCTGACATTATAAATTGCCCAAAGAGTTGTATAAAGCACAATGGGGTGGTATATGCGTCTAAGTGCTATTGCTAATTGCTATGATATAGCTTTTACAATATAGCACTTGAGAGACAGAGGAAGGGAGAGAGAAAAAACAGATGAGTGGCAGGCCTACAGAGGATTGGCATGGGTTCTGTTTCATAATCTGCATGTGGAGAATACATATAATTCTGGGCTTTATAAATCTGAATTCTACTTCACATGTTGCAAAGGACACTTATGCCTCCTAAGGTGAGGATTTTGTAACTTTTCCATGTTTAATCGAACCCATCCCATTACACTCTTCCATCATTGACTTAAGAAAACCCCCCATATTAGCCAGGTACAGTAAGTGGAACCTAATTTCATAGTAGCATATGTTTCAATGCTGCTGCTAGGATGAAAAGAATCAGAACACAATGGCTTTAATTCCTTTTAAGTCTTAAAAAGATAAGCTGTATTCAACAGAGACAACTGACTTCCTAAGAACACAAGCTGAGTTCCTAACAGAGAGGTGGGACCTCATATTAAGCCAACCAATAATTTGTTTTCCAATGAATTCTGTTTCCCCAATCTCACGTTTGTTGTTACCCTTTCAGATGCTTTCAAAATCTCTCTTTACTTCCCCAAAGGAAAGAAAAATAAGCTGCACTGATTGCAGGTAATTCTCATTTAGCAACTGCAATTGGGACCAGTGATTCAGTTGTTAAGCAAAGCAGTTTCTAGCTTATGATCCTCCTTCAGCCTTCCTTTGTTTTAAAGACCTGCAAAGACTGTAAGTGTGAGGATTCATCATAAGCTTACTTTTTGATCATGATTGTAATTGTGAGTGGTTGCTAAATGAGGCAGTCACTGATCAAAGGGTACCTGTAGTGCCTAGGACATTTCAAAGGTACAGCTATTATTTAACAAGCAGCCCTCCAATGGATTAGTAGTCCAGACACTGGCTTCACTGTCCTTCTACCGACAACTTCAAAGATGTTAGAGCAACAATTCATATAGGAGTAAGAGGAAACTAAATTTGAAGAATCCATTCCCTGGAGCCTCTGCTCTTTTGGCATAAAGGTACAATAAAAAATTGGACAATTTATTTCAAATGTTTTGCTTCCTGAAAAACTTTTGATGATTATGATAGACCCCTTCAAAGTGAACACAAATATAATTTCAGAATGACTGTATCATTGAGAAACGTGCAATTAACTTTTAATGACTATAATGTAATCACATAATATTTCCAACATGCTACATTAGTTTATTAGGGTAAAGGTATTTTGTTGTTGATTTTTGTTTGTACTCAGTGCCTGTTGCATCTCATTGCAGTGTCCAACAATAGTCAGTATTGCTGGATTGCATTTACCCTGATACAGTTTTTCCATTGTAGCAATCTCCTGGTGAACTCTTCACTATGTTTGTCATTGACTGCACCTAGATTTTCAGAAAAGAAGTCCAAGTGTGAATGCAGAAAATGAATCTTCAGTGACATGTTCATGTATGCTGTAAGAAATTTGTCAACAATCTGAATGTAGTTTGGTGTTGTGTGGCTGACAAGAAAATTCTCAGAGACATCCTTGAATGCTTTCAAGATGATTTTCTCTGGCCCCACTAGCAGATCTTTGAACTGCTTGTCATTGGTGATGTACCTGATCTGTGGACCAACAAAAATGTCTTCCTTAATCTTGGCATCAGTTATTCTTGGAAACATGTGTCTCAAATAACAAAAACCTTCATCTTCCTTTTTCATTGCTTTCACAATATTTTTCATGAGTTCATGAGTTTATGAGAAGCAGAAACAAAAATACCTTTTCTGGGTCAACAAGTGCTTCATGTGCCATGTTTTTCTATCCTGGAACCAAATTCTTTTGGAGTGGTAATTTCTTTTTAATGAAATGAGACTCTTTTGCATGGCTGTCCCATTTGCATATGTAACATATCTGAGCTGCATTCCAAGCAGCAGAGCCATTATAGTTAGTTCTTCACAGATATTCCAGTTGTACTTGGTGTACTGGATGTACTTCAACAACAGTCCCATGTTTTTGTATTCCTTTGTTCATATTTGCAGCATAGCCAACAGATATTGAATGGTGTAAAAACAGAAGATTTCTACAAACGGTACACGATAGGTTAAATTATTTTCATAATTAGCAGCCAAAAATCTATAAGGTACACCAAAAGTGTTCAGGAAGCAAAATTGTTGTTGTCCAGTAAAATCATATGCATGAAATGAAAAACAAATTATTAAGGTAGAAACCATTTAATAATATAAAAATAACAAATATATGCCTCTTTTAAGGTGTTACTAATTAAAGCTAGCATTAGTAATCTGCAGCTTAGTGGGTGCACAAGGTACTAGCAGCCACTTGCTGAAGGACCTGTTGGCCATCTTTACACTATCCCAAATAAAGGCATCTCAAGCAGGTCATTTCTGGCCTGCTAGAGCAGATAACTCCTTACTTCTGCCATCAATATATTCTGCAAAAGCTTCCACCAGAGATCCAGTTCCAAGGAGAAACACAATTCTGGGGATTTGCTGAACGAACCTTCAAGGCAAGCTGCAATATAACAAACCAACTCTTTGCTTTAGGGAGATTTGCCTTGATTCCAGAAAAATACAAAAGATCACTCTGCCCACTGCTAAACAATACATATCCCCTCCCCTACACACACAGTATACTTTTAATGAGAGGGGGTTTCATATCCATTCACAGGGTGGATAGAAAGATAATAAAAACATATTTTAAGACTTCCTATAATATGTGATAAGTAAACAACAGTCCAGCCTAAAGAAATCAGTAAATGCAACTTATAACTGTATTATATGAATACACTTATTAACAGCAATATATGAATATGAAAAATGCTAAATTAATCTTCCAAAGTGATTAGTTTAAAAAGACAAAGAGACAAATATCAGTCAATAGAAGATTTGCAGAGGGGAAGAAAACCTGAAGCAATGAATCTCAGTATAATGCAAGGATCAAAGGAGAAAAATAAAATGTAAAGCAAAAAACAAGTACAGCATATTCCGAGAGCCAAGAAATATGTTCTTGATTCTGAACATCTCTTCCTTCCATTGATTTCAGATGCTTGCTTGAAACCATTAAGATAAAAATATCTCCCAGACCCCAGGGATTAATTGAAACAGAGGCAACTTACTTCTTACCTATCAGTTGGCATTCTAAATGAAATGAATTTAAAAACAATCAGAATAATTATTACAGTTTTATTACAAGGGGGAGTTTTATTACAAGGGGAAGTTTTACTACAAGGGGGAACCATTATTCTCTTTTAAAACATCTCTTAATAAGAAGGCGATATATCAGGGATGTGATGATCTGCTGCACAGAATGTGCAATTCCCTTTTTGTGGTGTAGAAGATAGTTAATAAAAGAGTGTGTTAACCCTGCTAAAGACATAATGTATCAATTCTGTTACTTTTTCATTTGTTTAATGAAAAGTCATGTAGCTATAATCCAATAATTTGCTGAAAAATATGTGAGATGTGACCCTCTAGGAAAAAGCAAGGAGTTGGGACTACATGCTGCCAGTAGATTGTGGATTCTCTTTCTTATATTATTATGGCTACTATGTAGTATTTACTTTTTAAAAATGAAGCATACATTCAACTCTATGGGCTGAGGGATATATATTAAAATTATATCAAATGACAGAAGCATATTTTTATTAGAAATTCGGGGATTAACAAAATCTAGTGATAGGGTGAGTTAAATCATAGTGTGGTATAGGCAAAGGAAGCACTTTTATGAGTGCCAGAAGCACCGTCCTGCGCCATCTGGTTGGATTTTATTGGACGACTCACACATGCAGAATAATTTTTACTGTTTGCCATAAGCATAAGGGGAGCATCTCAACATCTGAGTAGTTACCTTCTCTTACCTTATAAAAAAGGGTTGTTTGCATGCTGGGTGACCAGAAGAACTGGCAGAAAGTCATAGAACCCATGTTCCATGGCTTCCGACTCCAATTCCAATTGGCAGAGCTTAGAAGGCACTTGGAGAGATGTTAGCTTTGACAGCTGTTTGTGGCCAACTACTGTGATCGCAGCCTAGTGATGGTGAGCACCACTGCATCACAAAATGTGTTGTCATAATTGGAGTTGTAGTTAGTGCTCCCAAATGCCAAGAATTCAGAAAGACACTTAATAAAATGGGGGGGAGGAATCACTTCTTAGGGAAGTGGCTTGGACTTCCCATATTGAGTCTACTTTATAGAGACGGTGCCACATTATTGTTATGTTTGTGAGGTGAGAAGCACCTGTTTCGGGTCACAATGGATGCAAGGTTTTTTCACTCACATCTGTACTCTGAGCTACTTTGCTGAATAAGATTGTGGTTATATGCTACTATATATATAAAATAATTCTTTATTGTTTTAAGCATTTTATTTTATTCATTCATTCATTCACTCATTCATTCGTTCGTTCAGTTTTATATGGCCACCCAATTCAAAGTGTGATTCTGAATGCTGTACAGCAAAAAAACAAACAATTAACCAAAGGAGTCACATTACAATAAAACATACCAAATGTATAAAATAATAAAATGATGACCAAACACAATGATGAAACAATCAAAAGGACATTCCTAACTGGACCTAAATGCCATGGGGAAAAGCCAGATCTTAATTTTTTCCCTAGAAACAAGCAGGGTTAATACCTGTTGTATATTGGGGAGCTAGGGAGATGATAACAGAGCATGTATATTTACATGTATACATATATCCAAATATCAGTAGATGGTTGGCTTATCCATATCCATATTATACCCCTACTAACATTGTATCTGTTGAGTCAAGGTGAAAAAAGGTTGAGGCAATTTACCTGAACCATCAACACCATAAAATAGTCATCTCATCTTCCTCATGAACATGTTAGTTTTCTAAATATACAGCTAAACGATCTAGTTTGCAGAACTCAAATAGATTTATGTGTCTCTGTGCTCCCATCTAGGGGCCATCTGGATATGTACAACCCAGAATTGGGATAAGTTAGAACATATGGACTAATTCAAGCTTCACTAATATATCAACTTGTTAAAGAGAGATCATAAAGTATGTTCAAATTGCAAATCAGAAGAATAGTCTCCCACCTGATAGAATGCTAAGTTATTATTCCTCCACTAGAGTTTGCAAGATAATGTGTCAGGAGCATTTGCAGATAGTGAACATGGCAAATTGTTGGCCTTGCTAGAAAAAGAAATGATTTTCTCCAGAAAATAGTAGTAATTATTCTTTTTCTAAAGCTATATTATATATGCTGTACATGACAATCATCTTTTCCAAGGATCTATGTAATTATAAAATCTTTCAGACAACCATAGGAAAATATAATGCCATTTAAGTCAATGTGACTAATACCAGGTCTGAGGAGCCAGATGTGAGCTGGTAGGATGATGTCTGCTAGACCATCAAGCTGCCTTTAAAAGTACTAAGACACTTCATTATTAATTGCATGTTTGTGAAAGAGTGTGGTCTGATTCTTATACCTCAGCTTCTTTAATAAATTGTTGAAATAAAGAGCAAGCTCTTTCATAAGAGCAAAAGCTTTGACTTTTGGACTGGGAATTGTGCCCCCTTCTTTGCCTTGATGCTTACAGCAGCAACATGCCTTTTTCTGCAAAACGCACAATCCAATTGGAGAAGGACAATAGTCACTGAAGTTCAACAGGCCTTTAGATAACTCCTAGATCTCTGCCTAGAATTGTTCTTCTTAGTATACAGTATGATACTACAGTCATATGCAACTTTGCTGTTTTGAGAGTGAGGTTACAAATATTATCATTTAAGACTGTACTCCTTTGATGCCTCTAAAATCTTCTCTCTTCTCCCTTTCCTTTTTTCTTTTCTTCTCTCTCTCTTAACTTCTTTAATTGGCATTTTTCTTTACAATATATGTAGAATTTTATATACCCATGTGAACAAAGACCATAGGCAACTATTGTAAGTAAACAAATATTTAATATTGTTATCTTTTTCCAACAATGCTTAATATTAAATTATTCTTGAAAGTCACATATATGGCTATAATNAGGACTGGCCTAGGGGTATTTTAAAGGGGTTTTAAATTAAATTTTTAGTAGAAGCGGCCAAATTTAAATAGTTATTTTTAATCTTTTTAAATTTTGTATTGTATCACTGTTTTAAACTGGCTGTAAGCCGCCCTGAGTCCTCCGGGAGAAGGGCGGGGTATAAATTTAATAAAATCTAAATCTAAATCTAAATCTAAAAAAGGTTGAGGCAATTTACCTGAACCATCAACACCATAAAATAGTCATCTCATCTTCCTCATGAACATGTTAGTTTTCTAAATATACAGCTAAACCATCTAGTTTGCAGAACTCAAATAGATTTATGTGTCTCTGTGCTCCCATCTAGGGGCCATCTGGATATGTACAACCCAGAATTGGGATAAGTTAGAACATATGGACTAATTCAAGCTTCACTAATATATCAACTTGTTAAAGAGAGATCATAAAGTATGTTCAAATTGCAAATCAGAAGAATAGTCTCCCACCTGATACAGAATGCTAAGTTATTATTCCTCCACTAGAGTTTGCAAGATAATGTGTCAGGAGCATTTGCAGATAGTGAACATGGCAAATTGTTGGCCTTGCTAGAAAAAGAAATGATTTTCTCCAGAAAATAGTAGTAATTATTCTTTTTCTAAAGCTATATTACATATGCTGTAAATGACAATCATCTTTTCCAAGGATCTATGTAATTATAAAATTATTCAGACAACCATAGGAAAATATAATGCCATTTAAGTCAATGTGACTAATACCAGGTCTGAGGAGCCAGATGTGAGCTGGTAGGATGATGTCTGCTAGACCGTCAAGCTGCCTTTAAAAGTACTAAGACACTTCATTATTAATTGCATGTTTGTGAAAGAGTGTGGTCTGATTCTTATACCTCAGCTTCTTTAATAAATTGTTGAAACAAAGAGCAAGCTCTTTCATAAGAGCAAAAGCTTTGACTTTTGTACTGGGAATTGTGCCCCTTTCTTTGCCTTGATGTTTACAGCAGCAACATGCCTTTTTCTACAAAACACACAATCCAATTGGAGGACAACAGTCACTGAAGTTCAATAGGCCTTTAGGTAGCTCCTAGATCTCTGCCTAGAATTGTTCTTCTTAGTATACAGTATGATACTACAGTCATATGCAACTTTTGCCTTGCTGTTTTGAGAGTGAGATTACAAATATTATCATTTAAGACTACTCCTTTGATGCCTCTAAAATCTTCTCTCTTCTCCCTTTCCTTTTCCTTTTTTCTTTTCTTCTCTCTCTCTTAACTTCTTTAATTGGCATTTTTCTTTACAATATATGTAGAATTTTATATACCCATGTGAACAAAGACCATAGGCAACTATTGTAAGTAAACAAATATTTAATATTGTTATCTTTTTCCAACAATGCTTAATATTAAATTATTCTTGAAAGTCACATATATGGCTATAATTTCACTGCAACTTTATATAATTGCAAAGTTATTGTACAATTAGAGACATGGAAAAATGCTTTTCATTTATTACAGTAATGGTTAGCTTAAAATTGCAACATTGGATTTGTGGCTTATGTTACATATTCTTATACATATACAAGCCGTACACACACACACACACACACACACACACACACACACACACACACACACGTGTACTCATATGCACTCACACAAAATTAGGCCTGTCCAAATAATTTAATAAGGCATTCTACATTCTTATCTACAGCTACAGCAGAGATGGGGAATGATGGCCTCTTTATGAATTGTGGACTTCAACTCCTAGAATTCCTGAGCCAAACAGAGAAACCAGAACATTCTTTTCTAATGATTACAGAGTGGGAAGGGCAATTAACAACACACTGACTAGGATGGCACAGAACAATCAAAATAGACTTAAGATTTTTTTAAAAAGTGAATTGATCTGGCTGTAAAGAGGGCTTTAGGCAATTTGGTTATTGACACCCTTTGTCCTCAACTCACATGGATTCTAACTGTGAAATGCAGTAGAGTATCTCTAACTCAGTTCACAGATGTTCAGTGTAATTATCTGTCTCAGTTTGGGACATTTGGATTTGAGAAACAAAATACCACAAAGGTCACATGAACTTTAAGACTAACAGATGATTGCATAAATTTTGTGAAATAAATAAATAAATAAAAATGCTTCCTTCAGATCCTATATTAGAAACAAAAACAGCCAGCATTATGTGTCACATATCCATCATTATTGTTACATGTTACATCTCTCCTAATTTAAGTAGTGAATATCAAACTGAAAGCATAATCTCTACTTCTAAAGAATTTGGTGATATTTATCAGTTCTTTAGAATGCTGAAATGTTTAAATTACTACCTTTGGGGGATGAAAATGATGAAAATGAAAGCACTATTTAATCTTGGTGCCAAAAATATAGCAAATTAAGCCAGAACATCTCCTAAATTCCATACCATCTGTCTGCTGTTTTCCAGTTAGTTTCTATTTCCATAAAAAGCTATAGGTTCTTTGATTATAACCTCTGTCCTGCCAAGACTCCAAATTCTGACTTATATATATGACAGTGTTTTTTCTGAGACCAATTTTCTAGAGTAAATCCTATACTATATTTTACTGAATGGGTTTTTAAAATTATGGTAGAAGTTGCATATAAGCTGCAAACACATCAGTTGGTAAATAATAAAATATTTACAACTTCTTCAATGTAAGTAAATTTATTTTCAGTTACCATGTGTCAAAGGAGTTACACCCTTATGTAACAGAATGAATGAAAAAAGATCAGAATTAGGAATTTCTAAAGTTCTAAAGCCGAATTACACAAGTATGCTTGATTTTTCAAAAATGAATTTGGTACTTTATGGGGGCACCGATTGCACAGAACAATATTTAACTCACAAACAAGAAAAAAAAATTGAACTCTACCCTTGCAATGCAACTTGACATTGAGTAAGGAAATATGGATTATATGATTGGAACTTTTCTATCAATTTGGTTTTTTGCTCGCATAACACAGCAGAGTCAAGCAATAGAACCAATAGCTTCCTTTTATTTTATTTTCCTTTTTTCTTTTCTTTTCTTTCATGAATATATATTTCACTCTTTCCTCTTTTTTCAAATTCCAGAGCAAGTCCGTGGAATAACAGAGTATGAGATAGCCACAGGCTAAAGTCACTTACTGGCCGCAGGTTCACTTGGAAATCTGAACCTGGGTCTCCAGTACTAATGGTATTTACAGTACCATTCTAGTTAGAGACTGAATCCAAGACTCCTAAAAGAAAAGCATGTATACTACAACTAAGCTTCAATTTTCCTCATGTGTGCCCATTACAAAGGTTCATTTTTCACTCCATTGTAGACATGTACATGCACATCACAAGGACTCAAGCGAATGAGCTCACAAGAAGCATTCTCGTTACCCAGCCTGCTGCAAATCTGAAAGCAAGGCAATGGAAACAGTAGCACGAGAATACAGTTGAATATACAGACTTATCTTTATTGCGGCAGAGCCATGCTGCACCACTGAGAACATTAGCGGTTCTCTTGACTTTCTACAAAGGAATCAGTGTAACTAAAACATTAGGAGATGGTGGTACCATATATAACAGAGAGTTCAGCTTGACTAAGTGCCAGTCACCTTTGTTACTATCAATAGAATGAAGTCAACTCTATTAATACACTGTAGTAATGCCAATGGCAACACCCCATCCATTTACACTGGCAGGACTGCATGTACCTGTTCTCAAATCTGAGCTACTATCTCTCTTTCTCTCTATCATTTAATTTAATTTAATTTAATTTAATAATTTAATTTAATTTCATGGCTACCCATCTTATCACAGGGTAACTCTGGGCATTTTATTATCAACATTTTCATCTTATTTTTTTTTATTCAAAGCAGAACAGTATACTACTTATTTGGCTATGTGGAGAATAGGGAGAATTCACAACAGGTTAAAACTTCCCTCAATCTAATGCCTCATAGATATTATTCCCATCAAAAATTCCCACCTCCCCCAAGCAACATAACCAGCGATTAACATTTTACATTTGGAGGGGGCACTTTGACAAAAGGTAGTTTACTGGCGCCTGTTTCCTGGAAGAGTTAGCGCTGCATTACTTCGGTACCACGGACACTTTGAAAGTGTATTATGAAGACGCATTATAGAAAGATTTCAGCATTCTGGGTAATTGCTGAAAGTCATTTTAGAAAAACCTAAAGTGTTAAGACTAAAGGTGGCTAGGAATGTTTGTTTTTCTATGGAACCCACTTTTTTCTATCCTTTTTTCCACATATAGGTATAAAGGGGTGCACTGTACGTCAAAAGAATGTAATCATTTGTTTGCATTTATTACATTTCAATGTAACAAAACTCAGCAACAGAGAAAATGGGTGCATAGATGTTCATATAGTTATCTGGATCTTTATAAAAGACTCAGCCTGAGTGCAACTGGATGAGTAAATATGTAATATCACGCGTGGCAGAATCTTCTAAAAACTACACATCGCTTTTCAAAAGATCCTGAGTGCCTTGGAGAAAGGTAAAGAAAACTTACGGTATTTTCTTTGAAAAGCAAAATTCTAAAACACCCATTCACTAGGAAGCCTGGAAATCACATTCTATCAAAAATAATGATGCCTTTATGTTTCTTGTCCAAATAAAACCCAGGTTTCCCTCTTCTGTCAGTTTGTAAGGGTTTTTTTTTCAACCTGCAGAGGAAGCTCATCATCTCTCTCAAATTCCTGTTTTTTGAATATGGTCAAATAAACTGCATAGGCCTCTTGTGTCATGCCTACACTTGGCAGAGGGAGGAGATATTTTAAAAATAAGAATACATTGAATTGTTTGCAGGTTACACTTGAGTTCCATTTGGATCAGTAAATGAAATGGAAGTGTCACAGATACAGGGGCTGGTTTGGTTGAGCCAACATAAGATCAGAGAGAAATGATACAATGAATATTAAATGACATGAATTTATATCTCAAATTAGACTGCCTGCATAAAAATGGTCACGATAACCTGATCTAATTATGGATGATTGGACAAAAATGAACAACAAAGTGATACATAATATGTTTGAGCTCAGGGGATTGCTATCAGCTTGAGTCTTTGGTTTTCCAATCCTGTTGCAAAAATATGAAAGATTTAATATTTATGCACAACTGTTTTCTACAGTGTTTCCTTGTATACTATGCACCTTTCTATTTTTCTTCCCATTTTCACAAAACAAGAACAAAAGAAAAGGAGATATGTTAAAATATTATTTACTTTCACAGTTGAAGAATGAATGCTAAGAAATAGCAGATCTCAGTGTGAATCTCAATTTTAAAATATCTAAGCTGTAGTGTAAAATGCCAATAGTTTTACCTCTCTTTCAAAATAAATTAAGAAATTTTTAAATCTACAATTGCTTTCCCTTTTTAATAAAGGGTACCACTTTCTTTTTAACTTCAGGAAGTTATACAATAATCACTCTGAATGTTTCATAGATTGCTTACCATATGAATGTGAAATAGCTTCCTTCAAGTTGTTCTAGAAATTAAAATACTCTGAGGGCCTCAAATAGAATTGTCAATGCCTTTACAAAATGGCAGTTCCTAGGGCTCCTTGGGGAAACCATGACAATGATAGGAAGATAAACCAACTGAAGCATGCAGAGATACACTCAAAAGCACATTCTATTTATTAAATGTTGTAGCCTAACCAATAAGTTCAAACATATAGGAAGAATCCTAAAATACTATTTGTAAAAATGATCCATGATATTATGCCAGGTTTACCTCAAATACACACACAAATCTTTAAAATATTTTTATTTTCACATAATCAATATGTACAGCATTTTGATTTATTTGATCATAGGACCATTGGTTCAGGTGAGACATCCAATCAGACTAGGAAGAAAAGAACATGTGTCAAAGAGGTGAGTCTCAATGATATCAAACTGCATTCTTCCAGAACCTGAGTGGAACAGATAATTCCTTTGTATGCTGACAACTTTGTGGATGCAGTTTTGATACAAGGAATCTCCAGACAACGATCAACAAAGCCTTCCAACTGACACATAGAGGCCTTTCTCATTCTCTAAGATAACTTTCTTCCTAAAACTTTGTCCTTAATTTCTGCTCATTGCAAATGGGGAAAAGGATGGAATGCTGTCTCCAGGTGATATATTCCAAGGGTGATTGCTTGGAAGGAAGATACTTTAGAGTTACTGTTGTTCCCTTAGCTCTTCATTATATGGTTTAGTTTACAGACCTCTTATCATCTTTGTTGCTTCCTGCTCTGCACTCCTAAGGTTTCAGCATCTTTTCTGTATCTAGGTGACCAGAATTGGGGGAAGTTTAAGGAAGAATAAGGAAGGCCTTATTAGTGCAATACAGAGTGGTACTGTCACTCGTTGTGTTCTTGATGCTATCTCTCTGTTGATGCAGCCTAGGACTGTAGTGGCTTTTTTGGGGGGGGCAGCTGCAGCGCACTGCTAGTTTATATTTAAGTGGTGGTACTTAAATAGGTACCACTGTTGACCCAGGCACTGCCTATTCTGTACCTGTGCAATCCTTTAATCTTCCAGTGGTCCTTTGTTTTCATTTTCTGGAAGTGATTCTTGCTTTACCAACCATCCCTTGTATGGTGCCTTCCAAATGTGCTACTATAATTGCTATCATTCCCCCAAACATCTTGGTCATTGGTAACAAGATGTGAAAATCTCTGATACACTTTCTATATGTATGTAATTCTGAAGAGGCTTTCCAAGACTCAGCCATTTTAATCATGTATTTTAGTTAAATCCTTATGGGCTGGGTTCTGTTACCATCTTTTAATATTAACAGTAATAAGAATTCCCCACAATTCCTCACCTGCTTAACTCCATTATAGATTGTATAAATCTGGAGGACTTCATTTGCTTATTCAACATTTGCTCAGATTGATCCTTATCAATACTGTATAAAAACTAAATCATCTTTGTTCACACAATACTTTTAACCAAGTCAGTTGCGAATCTGGCAGCTGCATTTACGTCACACGTGAATCTCAATTAGTTGAGTTGAATTAGTTTTCGGTGGCAATGCACGAAATAATGTCATCAGTGCCATATATTGTATTATGAAAACACAAAGTCAGTGCAGTTTCATTTAATAACTTGATTAAGTTAAGGTGAATGAATGTAGTCACACTGTCTCCATCTCTTAATACTGAGGTGGATTGCTATTTATGTAGAAATATTAGTTTGGCTTTGGTTAACTGTATATAGAAGGTATTACAATAATTAGAGCCGATTCTTCAGTAGGTGCAGACACACATTTTACTATACATCAGATAATTCAAGCTGTTATGCTGCTGAGGCAGTTTAGGATTACTACAGTTTAGTGATATTCAAAAGTATGTATCAAATTTCTGTTTAATAATATGATAAAAATGCCTGCCAAGAATAAATTTCCACTTATGAAGTGTTTGAGTCTCTAACTACAGAATAAAAAAGTCTAATATATTATTCTCCTAGTTTGTCTTTTGCAAAGAATCAATGCTTGGTGACATTGGTGAAAATGTCTTCTATTATACAAAGTCTATTTTGTTTTATTTTGTTTGCAAGAATAGTCATAGCTTACACTTTGGAAGTCCCCTTACAAAATAATGTTGCCCAAGAAGAGATAAAATCAAAATATTCTCAGCTGATCATTAATATTCTTGAAGAAGCAGTGCTGTAATTATGAACTCTTCACAGGTTGATCTCAAATAGGAACACATGAGAATTTTATCCAATTTCTGCATTTGGTACAACACAAACAGTATTTTAAATAAGAAATGTGGGGCATCCTGATAACAGGCACTTACACTGAAAGAAGAATCTTATGGATTACATTAGAGCAGAAAAAATTGCAATTATTACTATTAAGTATGTCATGCCATCCATAGACTTAAATGCCTCCCTTTCTCCTTCATTACATAGAAACAGCAGTAGCTTAGATAGACAACCAAATAGCTTTATGTACATACAAGGTAAGTTGATCTCTTACCTTTAAGGCCAATATAAGACATTAAAAGAAAAGCAAATGTACACTGACAGCAAGTCAGAGAAAATCTAGGCAGAAATTATGACAAAGGAAACTGAGGACAAAGATGCATGAAGGCTACATTTTTGAGCAAAGATATATTTGGCAGCTGCTTTCCATAAGATGTTTCCCCATCCATGTGGACATAGATGTACATAAACATGGTACTGAGGACAAAATCTATATGTGCCTATTTTCTCAAGTATGCAGATAACAAGAGACCTCAGGAGAAAACTGATGCAAAATTCCCATTATTATCTAAGTATATCATTCTAAAAAGTGTCATTTTGTCAATCCTATTTATTTCATCTTCAATATAAATATTGTAGATTCACAATTAATAAAGACTGTAGATTCACAGTTAATAAAGGGCTTTCACTATAATGTAAGGAGTACTTATTAAGATAGGTAATCATTCAAAATTCTTATTATTATATCTCAGATATTTGAGATACGATTTTTAGCCCATATATCTAAGATAACAATTTGTTTAGATAAAAGTCTCTCTGACTTGGAATACATACTGTCAAAGTAATCTTTACTCAGAAATCCCACTTTTTTTTACTAATATTCCAACTAGAGCCTGTTAAAATATTTATGGAAAGAAGTGTTAGAAACATATATGCATACTTCATTTTAAACCGCAGGACTGGGGCTTGTTTATATAAATCATTTTTACAAACCTATCACCTGAATAAATGCTACTGCTACTCATAAGGCTATTAGGCTATTAATCTCTCATTTCCTATCCCATCCACTACAGATTGTGATCGGTATAAAAGTTCTAAAAATTCAAAATCCTCTGCTTTATTTAACCCACCATAATATTTGAAGAAAAAGACCCAATTAACAGAAAATAGATTTGCTTTTAATTATTTAGGATCATAGAAAGAACTGAAAGAGGTTAACTGGAAATGTTCATAGATTATTTATTTATTTACACTTATATGCTGCCCAGCAATATTCAAATTATCATTTCATTACAGTCTATTTCTTTAGCCAGTCACTGCCTATCAATATACCCCCAAATTTTATTTACACTTTTCCATCCAATGCAACCTAAAGTCAGATGCCTCTTTAAGATGATGAAACTATGCTAGGAATTATAATAAGTAACGTAAAAGAACTTTGAGAAACCACCATTTGCCTTATGCCCCATCTACTAGCCTATATGTTTACCTAAAAGACAAAAAGGCAAACTCAAAGATTTTGTAGAAATGTGCTTTAGCCGTTTTAACCCTGTGATTTTTAAAATGTCTTTGTTTTTATTTTTTTGTTTTACTCTGACATTTTTGTGAGCTATCCTGGGAAAATGTTGAAAAATGTATCAAGAAAAGCAACGAATTTAAAATAATAGAATATGCATGGAAGATCTGACAGGTTTCCATACTTTCCAAGGCAATGGGCCTTAATCAAATCCAATACTATATATGTCCTAGACCTAGAGAAAGGAAGTGGGTGAATGATAACAATAGCAATAACACTTATATGCTACTTCACAGTGCTTTACAGCTCCAAGTTGCTTACAGAGTCTGCATATTGCCCCCAACAAATCTGGGTCTTCACTTTACCAACCTCGGAAAGATGGAAGACTGAGCCAACCTTGCACCTGTCAGGATCAAACTACTGGCAGTGAGCAGAGTCAGCCTGCAATACTGCTTTCTAACCACTGAACTACCACGGCTCTTAAGTGTATGAAAACACAAATCAATACTTGTGTCAAGCAATGGGATGAAAGTACAAAATGTCAAGGATTCATCTGTGGTGACTCAACACATACTTTGCCATTTTCACATCCTTACAGATTATACTGGATGCTTTTTTCTAATAACCAATGGGATCTTGAGAACACAGCTGGATAGAGAAGCACTGCCTTAAAAGAAAAGAGGAAGATAAAATATTAAGAATTGAATCTAAATGCAACAGGGACTCCTCTCCTGTTTTTTTTTAATACATTGCACACTCTCATTGTAGAATGGTATTCACGTGCATAATCCCTTCATGCACTAAACAGAACAGCAGAAGATTAACCCAGCTTGGAAAAAATAACAAAAGAGAACAGGTGGAAATGACAGACAGACAGGCGGAGTAAGAGACAATGCCAGTCAGATTGATCTCAGGCAATGATCTCAGCACTGCAGCTGCCTAGCTGCCGTCAAGTGGAACAGATCCTCTGCAGGGGATCAGTTAAGCAAAGATGGGTGGGAAATTCTTTAATTAAAACCCAAGTCTTGCAACTTGATCTGCCCAGTCTGTCCATTTTCACCTTAAGAAAAAACTGCAGTGGCAGCACCAGGTATTCTGCATAAGGGAAGGAGATTTCTAGTCATCAGAATCACAGAACAGTATTTTCTCTAAAATCAGCAAATTAAAATATAATTAGTTATAGCACTAATTTTTGAAAGGTCTCATCAAGAACCTGGTTCTAAAATGACAGGTTTCTACTCTTATTAGAGTAGATTCAGGCTTTGATAAACAGAGAAGAAGATCAAGATTACACTGATCATCAGCAAAGACTATTTTCATGGATCAGAAAAATGTAACTGTTTGACCCAGAGACAGGACAGGACATCCAGCCTGTGATCCAGCAACATGGCCAGGCATGTGCAGACAATGGCTGCCACTGTTTTAACAAATCCATAAAGTAATAAAAGACAACAGAGGATATTGGCTTGAAAATATTTTCTTGGTTTTTCCACAAAGGAAATATGGTTTTTTTGTTTACAAAAGAAGAGACAAAAGCCACAAATCCCACAAAAATCATTTACTGCCGCTATATGGGCTGCTGTTAGTGTCCAAATACATCTCCATAATAGATATCATTTTGCCTGCAAGACCTCCCTATCTAAAGTTTTCTGGACATCGAAAAGAACGCATGGAGGACAAAGTACAGTACAAAGATTTCTTCTCTCCCAAATTTCTTCCATATAATGTGCTCTAAACCGAGTTTGGTTTAGTGGATACGGCATCAAGCATTATTGGGAGACTGTTATTTCTAGTCCTCCTTGGGCACAAAGCCAATTGGGTGACTTGGGCCAGTCATTTGCTCTCAGCCCTAGGAAGGAAGCAATGTCAAACTACTTCCGAAAAAAACCTTGCTAAGGAAATTGCAGGGACTTGTCAAGATAGTTTCTGAGAATCAGACATGATTGAACAGAAGTTAAAAAAAAAACCAGGAAGGGAAGAAGTTTTTTTTTTTAATCTTGCATGAAGTTTTACAGATAGAAGTCGGTTCTAGTCATTTCCAATTTATCATCCAGCCAGGCATAAAGTGAATTATTAACCTAATTTCCCTGCAATCTCTTCCTGGAAGTGGCTTCAGGAAATGCTGGAAGAGCTAACCGAATTGTAAGAATTCTTGTGTCCGTGTCTTCTGCCTCTTCGTGATTTCCAGAATTGTACAGTATTGGTATAGTTCAGATCTCACAGGTCAGAAGGGGGCAACCTTTGGTATATTAGGTTGCTGTAGTTGTTCTTAATTATTCTAGTGGAGGTACATGATAGTACACTGGCATTAGGGCATCAAGAGAAGCTACAACCTGAACTTTCTCCCCTCCTTTCTATGTACTTGTTCATATTTCTAGATTCATTCATTAGAAACGTAACACAACAATTTAATTGCATTTACTGCATGAAATAATGCTACAATTTAGTGGCTTGTGTCTTGTAGCTCTAAGGCCACAATATGCAAATTACATGCAGTTCACAAAGGGTCTATATCTTTATGATTTTATTAAATTAAAGCTAGGAAAAAAGTTAAGGCTATTTAAGAAGCTTAGAAAAATTACATGCAATTCACAAAGTGTTCATATTTATGATTATGTTAAATTAAAGCTAGAAAAAAGTTAAGGTTATTTAATAAGCTAACAAGATTTCAGTGAGAAATCTTTCCCATAAGATGCTACAAAATACTATTTAACAGGTGATGCTAATCGGGACTTTTGTATATACAAAACATGTATCCCATTGAGTTGCCCTACAAGATTCAAGGAAATACTCAGACTGCATGGATCTTTTTATCTCTCTTATGAACACAGAAATGTTAATTTCCAGAAAAAGTTTTATTACAAAATCGCAAGGCTAGTTTAATGTTTAAAAATGCTAAACTGAGTATTAAAGATGCACAAGGTGTCACAAACAACTTAGGTATACTACATCAAGAATAGTACAGCATAATATTTATGAAAATGCACTGCATGTATTCCCTAAAGTCATCATCTATATTAGTACTTCTAAGAAAGTGAATGTCTATTTAAGCAAATGTTCCAGTTCCCCAAGTTTCACAGATCAAACGAAGAAAAGAGGTTAGCCTGTATTGTGTTATAATGCAGCACTACATATTGCAATTACTTTACTTAATATAGGACAAAGGAATTCCATGTTCTAACAAAAAAGAGCCTTAAAATATATACAAGGGGATCTCTTGCTTTGATACTCTGCATCACATTTTATCAGGACAATCTTACTTGCTATTATTAGTACTACTTTAACCTTACCAAAGAGCACCAAGTAAGCAAATCTTGAATTCTGATATAGATTCTCAGCATTTGCTATTAAGATGCCTCAGACTAGTCTCTCCCTGCCCAGTGCCTTCCAGATCTATTGGGATGCAACTTTTGGAGGATACTATTTTGAGGAAGATCCATATAGGCTGACTCTTATTTTGTGTGTAATACTGTTATTTCAGGTTCTGAACAACAACAAAATACATACCCACAAATTATTAGCTACATGACTATACATCACAGATTAAATTAACTTCCAACCCTAAACATCTTGCTAAATAAGTATTGAAGGAGTCACTTTTTGGTTTAGTTAAAATATTTTGAGCCTGCCTATTATTCGGATGCAGTCCCTAAAAAGAAAGATAAAACAATCATGCCAAGTAAAATAAATAATACTTTTAAAACATAATAACAACAACTGAGGCATTTCTAGGTCAAAGGGCATGGTTAAGGGGTAGATGATAAATCCTAGATACAAGAGGAAGAAGCCAGATCTTCCTTAGTGCCAAAAGATAAATACTGTAGGTGCAAGTTTAGCCTCCTCAAAATCAACTGTAGCAATAGAGAAGGCTTTCTCATGTGTTCTCTCATGACTCTCCCAGCTGTGGGACACTGGGTAGACTCCTTGTTAATCTTAATATGGTAATTTTGGGGGGAGAGGGGCTCTCTTAAATATTAGGATCCTAACCTCTAAAGCAGACATGTCAAACACAAGGCCCGGGGAATGGATGTGGCCCACGAAGTGGTTTCATGTGGCCCACGAAGCCATCCTGGAAACAGTGAGGGAACGGCCCCTGCTGCCTTGGCTGTGGCCCAGGCCGGCCGGGAGCCAATGTACAATTTTGTGGTGGCCATCTATGCTGAAAGACATTCAGTCTTAGCTCCCCAAGGCCGTCCGGAAACAGCGAGGAACCAACCCCTGCCGTGTCGGCCCCACCCCCTGGGTGCATGCTGGGGAGGTGTCACCCTTTGTGAGGAATGAAGAAATGGACCATGCCTTGGTGCTTGCCCTGGTCCCATCCCCTTCTGCCAGAGACCCTCAGATCTGTCCCACTCCTGCCCAGGCCCCCACAGGCCCCCTTGACGCGAACGATGTAGAGCTGGCCATTCCCACCCAGTAGGCCACACCCACGCCAGCCACGCCCACCCAGTAGGCTGCACCCACCCTGGCCACACCCACCCGGCCCCCCAAGGGCAACCGCAATGCTGATGTGGCCCTCAATGAAATTGAGTTTGACACCCCTCCTCTAAAGACTTTAAAGAAAACCAGTTTGACATAGTATAGTGTTTAAGGCATCAGACTAGAAACCAGGGAAACCATGAGTTCTAGTCCCACTTTAGGCACAAAGCCACATGGGTGACCTTGGACCAGTCACTTTCTCTCAGCCCTAGGAAAGAGGAAAGGGCAAATCACATCTGCAAAACCTTGTGAAGAAAATTGCAGGGGCTTGTCCAAACAGCAGTTATGGGGATGAAGCTTTAAACATAATTCCTAATATCCTGAGATGTCATTAGAAGCATTTGGGCATCCAGTTTAGGACTGAAAGAACATTTTGAGATAGATAAAGCTGTTCCATATAAACTACCTACTGTTTTGAATTTTCATCAAAGGTACTTATAGACTATATTTAAAATTCTATGTCTTCGAGTACTTGTTGTCTCCTGGTAACTGCTTGGACAAGTTCCTGCAGTTTTCTTTGCAAAATGTTTGGAAGTCGCTTTGTCTTCTTCCTTTGTCTGAGAAATAGTGACTGCCCTAAGATTATCCAGTTGGTTTTGTGCCTAAATCTTTGAGATTTATCTCTGTCATGGGGCACTTGATTATCTGTGCTTGGTTCAGACACTATGACTCTTCATGAAGCAAGACCTCCTTGGCCACAGTAGTCCATCCTGTAATAACCTTCCTTTTAGATTACTATGATATACTCTAGGGAAACCAGTTTGGTGGTTAAGACATAAAACTAGGAACCAGGCGACTATGAGTAAAACTACTGGACTACTGTGGCCATGAGGTCTTGCTCCATGAAGAGTCATAGTGTCTGAACCAAGCATAGATAATCAAATGCCTCATGGGCCCCATATGACAGAGATAAATATTGAACTACACAAAGGCTACATACTTGCTTCTTCAAGGGGACTGAAACTACATCCAGACTCACCCAGCTTATAAGACCCTAATTCCCAGTGTTTATGATTTACTGGGAATCATTATCTCTCACAATCAGTTACTCTCTAATAAATACATCGTTATTAAGTCACCTATTTTTCAGTCAAGATTCCTAAACCTATTTTTTCTCTAGTTATGTTCCCAAATCTCCTAGGAAATTGCTACTCCCTCCTCAAACGTTCAACACAATATCATAAAAAATATTTGCCCCCATTTTAATAGAAAATAACATATATAACTTAGATCTGAACTAAGGAGCCCTTGATGCTCTCTGAGCTTCGTTATTTGCTTGTAGAAGTTCCATTACCCAATTAGGTAACATCATTCTTGTGAGTGAGTGTGGGGTTTGCTCCATGGTGTTTTCTCTTTCCCTGTATACTACAGTCTTATCATGTAGTAGGAAGGTGAGGGAGAGAAATCAGATCTATTAAAACTATACAGAAGAAATAATATCATTTTACTAAGCACAATGTTAGTCTTGCACACCATTCTGTGTCAGTTTTGTCTTCAAAATCTCTTTCAATATTAATTAAAGAGGCCCTGTTATCTTAATATAAGTGCTCTAAGGTCCAACAGCAAGAAGTTGGAGAACTTTTCGTTAGTCAGCAAATAACTATAAAACAAGAGGTTTAAATTCGAGTTGGAACAAAAATATTTCAACAATGAAGTGATGCATCTTTTGATGGTGTGTTAGTATCAGGTAATTCTGGCAACTAGTTTCCTTCCACTAGAATTGGCTATGAGCATGTACAAATATGCAAAAGTACTTCTGACGCACACACCAAATATAACTGAGTTGCACTGTTGACTCTCTGTAAGAAAACTAAGGATAATTCTAAGATGCTGTTGGTTCCCCTCTCCCGTATCTCCATTTCCATATTAATAAATCAGTGCTAAGATCTATGAAGATGCCGAGGTAATATTAGAGCCTGTATTTGTGAATGTCAGTATTGGCACATACTAATGGTACAAGAAGGCCTTCTTGTACCCATCTTGTGGATAAGGCTGGCCAAAGGGTTAATTAGGTACAAATACATAATTTCCAAAATAAGAAAGCATTAAAAGATGTAATTTTTAATTTTTTACAGTAAATATTTTACCTAACATGTCCAGTTACAGGGGTATATAAAGGTTGAACTAAACTGACTTTTGTCTAAGAGGTAAATATGTATTTTACTATCTCTCATCAAAATCAGTGCTGATTTTAAAATCCCCACATTAATTAAAATTTGCCACACATTTTTCATAAACAGTATCGCTAATTCATCATTAATTGCTGGATACAGTGGGAGCCAATTCAGTAATGTTGTGATGGGTATGGATCAGATGGGTAGACTCTTTTCCTTTCCAGGGTTAAAACACCAAAATTATTTTTATTGCTATCAACGTCCCGACCACATTTCAGCTAAAAATAATAGGCCCATTTTCTGTGCTCTACTGACATATTTTGAGAAAGTTGTCCCCCTATGTCACAGTGTGTCTCACCCTTGGCCACTTTAAGATGGGTGCACTTCAACTCCAAAGCTGACTATGGAATTCTGGGAGTTGAAGTCCACCCATCTTAAAGTGGCCAAGGCTGAGAAACACTAGTCTATGATACGATAGCTGCCTTTTTACATCCAAAGGAAACCCACACTACACCCTCAGCTAGGCAACATTGCTGCACATAAAGAAAGATGCTAAAGGCTGACCATGCCGCAATTAGATCTTTCACTTCCTGATGACTCTAATGGAACTGAAGAACAGGACATGCTGGGAGCAGAAAAGTACAAATGATTCAGCACTTTCACCTCTTAATCAATACCACATTAACTAACTTAGCATGTGCTAAGATCACATTTTTTAAAAAAAAACCACATAGCTTTGATTCTAGCTAATCATAATTAACATGGTCACATGTATTCTTCCACCAACTGCTAACTTGAAAAAAAAAATGTTTCACCAGCATCTTGTTTAGACTGAGGTTAGTTCTAAATGTTTCAGAAATATGTCCTGGACTCTTGTCCCATAACAGTTTTTCATAAATCCCCAGAGACCCTTTATGGGTTAAATTTTAGAAGTGTTCCTTTTTTTGTCAAAGCATTCGGGGTTGCTCAGACAGAAAAATGGAGATACTCACTGTACCACACCTGATCCAGTGGATGCAGAGGCAAAATAAAAAAGAAGGGGTTGCTTTCTGATATATAGTCCTTGCTACTTCCTTTTCTGTATTTTGAGTCAGGGCCAAGTTTCAATTTCAAGATCTGTCAATTTACTGTAATCCTGAAAATCCCAGTCCCTTCTCACATCTCCTTTTAAAACATACATACATACACATAAATGAGAATTAAAAGATGGAGCATGCCCATTCACAGCAGCTGCATCTTTGTCCTGGGTGGATGGTTATCTACTCCTGCACCCCAAGGGTCTCTTCAGCAAAGAAAAAAAAAGGAAAAAAAGAAATAGAGAGAGAGGGGGGGGAGGAGAGAGACAGAAGAGAGAAAAAGAGAATCAGAAAAGGAGAAAAAGAGAAAAGAAAAGAAAACCACGGTGTCCCAGGCCTTCCAAATAGAGGAAAAATAAAAAAAGAAAGAGGTGGCTTCCTGATACCATCCTTGCTATTTCCTTTTCTGCATTTTGAGTCAGGGCCAAGTTTCCAATTCAAATTTTTGTCATATATGTTGGGAAACTGAACCACACAGAGAGAACTTTCTCAAAAGGCTCAAGAGACAAGTTTCCTTCCCAAAGCAATCCGGTGGCTTCTATCTACCAAGGATGAAAAGCGGGCCAGATTCCAAGAGGAGAGCTCAAGGCTCTCAGTATCTACTGATGCCGAAGCCTGTCACCACCACCCTAAAACTGCAACTCCAGTTCAATTCCCCCCCCCCGCCGCCGCCGCATCCCCTCCAAAAGCAAACTCTTAACGTCTTTGCTGGGCAGCAAAGGAGATTCCTTGTCTCAGGGGAGCAGCCGCTTGGTTAAGTCAGGAGCTCATTCATGAAAAAGAGAGACCAGGCTGCAGCGGAGGCCAAGGGGATGGCGGTGGGGTGGCGGTCAGGGCAAGGGAAAAAAAAGAGCGACCGGACTCCGGACCGAAGAGTGGCACCTTGGTGGTGGGACGGGAAAACCCCTCCCTGGGTCTGCCATCGACGCGAGCCCACCGACAGCCGCTCTTTTCTCCTGCTGCCCGACTGGGCCACATCCTGATGACCGAAAGGTGCTTTCTTCTGTGTCCCTGCCTGAGGCTGCCCCCTCCGTGCAGCAACGGCGGCATCCCTTCTTTACCTGGCCGGCAGCCGCTGCCGCCGTTCCCGCTGAGCTTCCTTCTCCTTCCCTCGTCTGGAAGGCTGGTTCGAGGTTGCCCCAAATCCCCTTATTCCCGATCAGAACCAGCCGCCGAGCTACGGGACTTGGCTGCCCCCGCCGCCTCACCGAACAGCTCCCATCCTTCTGCAGCGCCTGCCTTCCCAGACTCCCGCATTAGGGCAGAGACGATCGAGCGCGCTGCCGAGTGGCCGCGTGCGCGGCCCCGAAGAGCAAATTCCGGGGACGCGCGACGAGTGGCTGGGAGCGCGCCAGCGCCGCTTCCCATTCAACTCGGCGGCACGTGAAGGTCCTTCTTGCTCACTTTTCTACCTCCCCCTCCCCCCCTCCTCCTCCTCCTCCCATCTGGAGAAATTAAAAGAGTGGCCTGGCGATCAATAATGGACCTCGCAGAAGGAGCGGGGGAAGAGTGCTTATTAAAAAGAAAAAAGAAAGGGTCGAGGCAGCGCAGGTTGTTTTCACTCCACGTTTAACCCAGACAGTTAAAAATTAAGCAGATGCATTTGGCACAACGTGCAGAACTTGTCACACTTAGGATACTGCGAGAGCTTAAATTTACTTTTGTTATAGTGATTCTCAGATACAGTATTTATAAACATTTAAAATGTTCACATGGTTCTGATTTCAATATCTGGTTAATTCTTTTTCCCTTAAAGCTATAATCTAAATATTTAAATTTGTCTTGCTGCATAATATATATACAGGTTATACATAATATAAACAATATACAGTTGTTTAAACTACTTAGGTCAAACTATCTCCTTTTTGATGTCGTATCACAGTCAAAAGGTCCTTATGACTGTGAATGTATTTTATTAAATTGTGATGATTTTGTTGATATACCTTGGAATTATGTTACTAAAAATGTTTTAATTGAAACTTGGTTTCTAAAATTTTCTGGATAGTACTATATATTTCTTTCTAATACTTTGGAGGGTTATTTTAAAACATGTCCATTTCATATAGTAAAATCTTCTTTTTGCATGATAGCATTTTCAGCACTTACTATATGATTTATCAATATTGGCAATTATTAACAGTTGTACACCATTGAAATATTTTGTACCAATGTTCTCTTAAGTTGTAATTTGAGTTACCAAAGCTATAATTTTATAGATTTGTTCTATAGTTTTTCCAATTGTTCTATTGGTATTATTTCTTTTAAAGTTTAGCATCCATTTTATCATACAGTTTTTTATTCTGTCTCTGGACAATCTCTAATCTCTCTCTCTTCCAATAATTTGTAACTACATTAATCATGGTACATTCTGGCCTTCGCCAAGTAATTCTTGCTGTGTTTGCACTCTGTTCATGGAATCTGAATGGATTATACCTACATAGGTTTTCTTCACATGATAAGCTGCTGACATTTTACATATTCAATTTTTTTTTGTACTCCAAACAGAGGCATCAGCAGAGGACATCAAAAAAGTCAAAATGGTGGCTACAACTACACTATCAAGCCAGTCCTGCTTTTATTTGTGCTATTGGGGTAGTGCATATTTAAAAAGGGGGTGTGGCTCTATATGACTATGGGCACTATCTTGACTTATTTATCCCTTCTCCATAGATGTCCCCGAGTCCACATTCATGTATTTTTGTCTTCCTTATATCTTTTGGACAAGATTGGGCAAGATGAACAAGGCTTTCAGTCCAAACTAAAATGTGTATATATTAAATCGGCTCAGGCTTCAATTTGCTGAACAAAATATATACCATATAACATTTCTGGTACCATCTTTTAGCTTGGTGAAGCAGAATAATTAGTTTTTTGCACTGCTTATGTGTGATATATTTGTGCAAAATGTGACCTCATATGGTAAAATCTAAGATAGGTCAGTCTTAAATTACTTCCACCCTGAATTTACTATGTAGTAGTTTTAAGAAATTCTTAGTATTTACTGTATTAGTTCAAATAATGAAACTCAAAACAAGCTCAGATTAAGACATTGGGAAAATTGCTCTAATAATGAAAGAAAACATTAATTTAAATAAGGCTTTTTAAAAGGAATTAAAATGGGAAAGGTTTATAATCCAATTTTATTATAATAGCTCCTACATTTCTAAAGGAAGCTCACATTCTAATCACAATCAGTCCATAATCCAATTGTCAAATATTTCTGTCACTTAGTTCTACTGATCTCTGTAGAACTAAATCAGCTTAGTTAGATGAAGTTTATATTGGCTGTTAAGGTGCCTCGAAATGTTTTAATAATTATGTAGAAATCTCTAGCTTCCTAAAAACCTTTACTCAAAAGCAAATTCCACTGAGTTCAAGAATATTAACATACTACTAAAAATATAGGACTGGGTCTTAGTATTTGTTTAAACTAGGGATGAATTTAATCAAATTTATAATTAATTAGTTATATAAGCTATGTACAGTATAAAATAGGTTGTTTGATTTTTATTGCAGTAATATGATAAATATTTTCCATACATTATTATGTCTGGAAAGCATTTTTGGGTTCGCTATCATATATCAACTTATTTTATAATGCATTTATCCCTGTAATTTCAGATTTATAGATCTGAAATTTTGCCCCTAGCTTAGAACTTTTGGATTAATTTTTGAGAGAAACAGAAGTCACTGAATTACGAATCCTAAGATTCTTTATTATCTCCAAGTGTTGCTTGGAGTCATAGTTCAGTCAACAATTGCATTCTGTTAGTCTTCTATATCTATCTATCTATCTATCTATCTATCTATCTATCTATCTATCTATCTATCTATCTATCTATCTATCTATCTATCTATCTATCATTATATAAATAAAAATGTAAATGTTTGTTTGTTCAAAATCTTAAATCTCTGAAAGTTCTACACCGATTGCTTTGAAATTTTGACACAACGTTGCATTCGAATACGCACGTGTTTTTATATACCTATATTATATAGATGTCATACCTGTGACAGGTAAAAACATGTTTTTTAAAAAAACAGCACCATCTGTTGGATGTAAAAGCAACACACGCTTTTACCAGACTGAGCCACAGCAACGCGTGGCCGGGTACAGCTATAGCTAAATATGAAGTAAGCAGATGTTAGATTTAGCAAACATATACTTATTTTTAAAGTAAATTTAAAAAGCAGTCATAACTTTCATAACCTTTAGCCAGCAGCCTGATAATGGGATTGAGATCAGTCACTGTACTACAACAGTTTTTTTCCCTTAAGTTCAGTGGAGGAGGAGAGATAAAGAAGGTTTTGTTCATTTTAAATTCACTGGATGGAGAAAGGACAGCTCCACTTTCCCCTTGTTTCACTCTTACCTCTCCCCCATTTAGGATTGCTGTCTCAAAACTAAATTAATATGTTTACAGTACTGTGTTTTTTGGCACTTTAGAAGACAAAGTGGTCTGTGTTGTGTTATTGCAATGCTAGCTCTTATACTAGACCACTGAGAAAGAAGGCAAGATTTTTAAATTCATCTTAGCTGTCATGAATCAAGGCAGGAGTGAGTAAAGTGATGGAAACATGGGTAAGTCAGTATTTAATATGGGAAAGAAAATTATCAATTGCACCTGTGCACAGTACATTAGTTAATAAAAATCCAAAGATGCCATGAAAACTTTACAGTTGCAGCTTTCTGGTTATTTTTGCTGCCTCACACAGCTTATTTAGACTTTTGTAGTCTTAGCAGAGGCAGCTGTTATAAGCAACACAAAATCAGCCCAAGCATATGACAAAGAAATCAGAAGTTGCTGCCATAGAGATAGGAATAAACTGAGCTCTTAATCGGCAACATTTATTACATCTATTTTTGTAAGGAAACATAAAGCTAGATAGGCATACCGACAGACACAGGACAAGTGCATAATGCAAAATCTAAGCAATGGAAAGAGAAGTATTGAATAATGTCAATACAATGTAAGAAGTATATTTTATTTTTTATACTATTTCCATCTTCCCTTAAAATATTAACAAAAATCCACAATGGTCTGAGAATCAGCGTCTCCACTAGAGAATTGACAGTTAAGCTGAAACTACTTTCTCAAACCCCCAAATAATGTTTGACAGAAACAAGCAGTTCATTACTTAGCCACTGAAAATAATTCCCTGTTGCCATTTGAAATCTGTGCTTCAGTTCTGAGATTTGATGGACATGAAATTTAACATAACTGAATGATAGCCATCATGTGTTATTTGAGCATTTTGACAGGTTTTTAATAGTTGGGATAAGGAACAAAATGCAGAAAAGAAATTCTAATATGGGAACTGGGGTTTGACTTTCACAGAGCCAATAGTTCAGTCCAAGGGAAGAAATCCATAAGTGCCATTTATAGTAATAAGAGTATAGAAATGCACATCCAAGTGGATTGCCTCATTTCCTGGAATAACATTTGAATATGAACCCCTTCAAATCAGATAATATACAGATATTTGGAGAATTAAGCCACTTACACTCATAATTTCAGATATGAGCAATGCACACAGGGAAGTTCTGTTCCTGTTCTCATAATCTCAAAACAAAATATTGGAGTAGATGCTTAAAGTTAAGGAAGACTGAACTTGAGCCAGTATAATGGACCTTTCTATTTTTACTAGAACTCTTAAGAGCTATCCACTGGAGGAGCCCAGGGCAAAATATTCTACTTTTGGCATCTGGGAATGTTAGGATTAGACTGGATTGGAGAACTACCAATAATTTCAAATCTAGCTTTTGTCCTTCTCTTACAATAGCTATTAATGGAAGGACTGTATGAACTGGTTAGGCGTGATGTCTATAGATAGTCCTCAACTTATGACTGGTTGCTAAGAGACCATTCAAAGTTATGTTAGACTCCTCCAAAAGCTACTTAGAACCTGGTTCTGAAGTTCTAATGGCTGCCCCTCCATGGTCTTGTGACCACATTTTGGGTAATTAGTAACCAACCCACATTTACAGCCGTTTGCAATGTCCTTCAGTCACATATCCACAATTATGTGGAAACTGGGTTTACTTCCAGTTTCTGTCAAAAACTGGTCCATAGCAAACAATAGGTTCACTTAATGACTGTGGAATTCACTTAATGACCATAATGTTTTCTTAATTACTAACTAAACAAGGTTGTAAAATTGGGTGAGTTACATGATGACCCACTTTACAATTGTTACAACTTATTACAGTTATAAGTCGGGAACTACCTGTAATGGTATTCAGGAAGCTGAGCTTTTTTTTTTTTTTTTAATAAGTAGTCATATCTATCTGTATATCTGCCAGTCCATCAGTCAACTAAATTTATAAGGCCTACATTCTGTAAAGCTTAGACAGAGACAGCTGAGATCAGATTCCAAACTATCTGTGCAAACTTGGCAAAAACATGATCATTTAATTATTCAAACAGAGATGCTTCGTTTGTACCCCATATATTGAATAGCACCTTTTTAAAAATGCTTTGCATGTTATATGTGGAGTTATTGTGGACCAAAGCCAATAATCAGAGAGATAGATGGGGAGAGAGAGAGAGAGAGAGAGAGAGAGAGAGAGAGAGAGAGAGAGAGAGAGAATCAGAATATAGCAATATAAAGGATGTTCAACTTCTCCAGTGGAATTTTTGTAAATCTCTATTGAAAAAGTCTGCCTATTTACATCTGTGGCAAAGATAACCCCAACATTGGTAGCAAATAATGGGATCAGAGCTAAATAGACATTGGAGAAAATAACTACTCAGAACAGAAAAAGAGAATGAGACACAGGATTTCAGTTTTCTAAAACTGTCCTGAGCATCAGAAATAACGTTACTACATACTTTTTCTAACAGAATTTTCTTCTAAAAATGAATGAGGGTTGTTCATTCTTCTGAATGCTCTGACGGGTGTAGCATCTAAATACAGGCAATGAAGATTCAACATTTAGGGCTAAAGGATACAGTGACACCCCCCATTATGTTGAGTCTACTTTTACAAGGCTCCCCCCCCTTTTCCTTTTTTGTGCACCTGTTATGCAAAATGTTCTGTGTTTCAAACATTTGGAATCTGAAACACTGTTTTGATTGTGAAATGGCTGTTTTGAATGCAAAATGAGTTTTTTCAATCATTTTGGAAATGTTTTAAGCTAGAAACAGAATGTTTTGTAATTTAAATATTTTAAGGATGTTCAAAACATTCTGCTTTACATTCAAGACTGGGTATTTCAGACTGTAATAGTTCAGGTTCATTAGGTTTTGTATATATATTAGAAACAAATTGCTCAGATTTGCTTTATCTTTTCAAAAGCCTATTATGTAGTATCTGTCCACAAATTCTAATATCAACCCTGTTTATATATGCAAAGCTACTTGAGTTGAAGCCAAACAGGGATAGAGAAACAGCCAAGTCTGTTACAGTTCAATCAGCAGTTTGTATTATTAGTTGCATTGCTGACATTTGCTTAATTGACTGAGTCAAACCTATGATTTTCAGGACTAATTTTTAAAATAGTTTCTTTCAAATATGCTTTTCCCCATGTGACCTTTTCTTTCATCAGTATTCATATATTCATTTATATTTCTAAAAGGGAAAATGTCATATTAGAAAATAAAGTGCAAGTAGCACACAGTACCAATAGGTCAATAGCATGCTTATGGCTAATGAGCCGTATGGAGTGCTATAGATATTTTTTTAAAATTTAGAATCTCTCACAAATGTTGCCAATTCCAAGCCACTGAAACTTTGTATCCTGGAATGAAATTCTGGCAGACTTACATCTAAGAATTGGGTATGTCTAGTTTAATGAAGAGAAGGACGAGGGGGGACATGATAGCAGTGTTCCAATATCTCAGGGGCTGCCACAAAGAAGAGGGAGTCAGGCTATTTTCCAAAGCGCCTGAAGGCAGGACAAGAAGCAACGGATGGAAACTAATCAAGGAGAGAAGCAACCTAGAACTAAGAAGAAACTTCCTGACAGTTAGAACAATTAACCAGTGGAACAATCTGCCTCCAGAAGCGGTGAATGCTCCAACACTGGAAGTTTTTAAGAAGAGACTGGACAGCCATTTGTCCGAAATGGTATAGGGTTTCCTGCCTGAGCAGGGGGTTGGACTAGATGACCTTCAAGGTCCCTTCCAACTTTTATTATTATTATTATTATTATTATTATTATTATTATTATTATTATTATTATTATTATTATTATTATTATCATCATCATCATCATCATTATTATTATTATTATTATTATTATTATTATTATTATTATTATTATATAAAATGTGTGTCTCATTTGGATCTAGTTCAAATAAGATATAATATTTTATTCTTCCATGTAAAACTGGTAAACCAAAAACTCAACGCATGCAGAATTTATCTACAAGGCTGGATCTAAAACCTTGAAAGCTCATTAATAATAAAAAAGTAGAGCACATACACACTGGGCCAAAATCAAATTCCACTTCTGCAATATGCTTGCAGATAATCTTTCTTTGCCCTAAGCATATACAAATCTACATGCTTCGATTAAAAAAAAAATAGATTTCTTGTATTCAAAATTCTAAAGATATCTGCAATATTTCCACTTTGGATTATTTTTGGCAGTAACTTGACCTAGTATTATTAAAAAAAACTTCCTTAATCATTCAACTTTACTGTGCTCTTTCATGCTAATTATATAATTATAAAGAAATAATAATTCACGATAGCATATGTAGTCAACTTTAATGCCATATGTGCACTTGCCTATGTGTTAATTTGCAATGTGTGTGCGTGCATGTGTTAACAGATTTAGATTTCCTGACCATAATCTAAAAATAATAGTCATCATCTCCTTTTTGGGTACAGAATAATAATGATATAATTATGTAAATGTATAATAATGAGGTGTTTTTTAGAATTAATTGTTGTAGGACAATGAAATACAGACTCCTGCATACAGCTTATAATACCACAGCTGCAGTATTGTTATCTTGGTGTTCTCCCAACTGAATCTCTGAAACGGGTGAAAAGAATTCACTGTAAAGGAGAACATTTGAATAAGATCTAAGCACATATCAAAACTGACGGCCTCTCCTTCAAAGCTAAAAATTATGAAGTAAAAATCAAGGAATTTTAATTCTGAAATAAAAGGAGAAAGGTGATTCACTTTTAGGGCTAATTAAAAATGGAATCAACAATTTTAAAAAGCAACCGTTTAAAGAGAAGGGAAATGAAAATGATGAAGAATAGAAAATTTATTTTAAAAATGGAGAAATTTTAGAATTTATCAGATTTCAAAATAAATCACATGTAAAGAACTGTTATGTATTCATTTATGAATAACATAGAGAAAATAAATAAAAAAAATACAATATAGTATGTTACTTCGAATTGTTTTGTTTTCCTTTATAATGGCAGTATTCTTCATTTTTGTTTGTTATACTCTGTTGCCATCTGCTGTTGCATTCTGGAAACAGTAGGTCTCTTCTCTGTATTAAATTGTTTTTTCATAGTATTGATGTAAAATCACTCAAGATCCTATTTAAACTGATAGTTTTCTGAAGGACCACCTTTCTCCCTTTATTTCTATCTACCCTGTAATATTCAACAGGGTAGGCCTGTTTTGTGCATTAACCAATGTCATCTTTTTTTTTTAGATCTTTAAAAACTTGTCTTTTCCCTCAAGCTCTTGGATAGATTTGATGTATATTGTTTGTTTTGGCTTTATAGTATATTGATAGAATGTGAGGTCCTTGGTGCTTTCTGAGCTTGGTTGTTGCAGACACTTCATTACCAAACTAAGTAACATCATCAGTGCTAATAAAGAGTGGGGTTTGCCCTCATTTTATATACTAGTGGCTTGTCCTGTCAATATTGGTGGGGGTTGTCTGAGTGTTTCCTTGATTAGGCTGTTGTTTACTGATAGTTTGTTTTTCTGTGCTGGTAGTTCCTTGGTTGGGGTATTGTTTTACTTTTTGGTTATTGATCTAGTGTTAATCTTGGTGTTAACTTCTGTTCATCTGGGTGTTGATTGCGGGTGAGGATGTGCTTTGGTCTTTTTGTTTCCTTTTAAGCTTTTAGATAGTCTCTTTTGAGTGAAATGTAGATGTTGCTTATCTGTATGAGTCTGTTGATAACCAATTTGTCTAAGTGCCAGGCTTCTAGGAATTCTCTAGCATTGATTTGGCTTGGTAAATGATAAATGCTGACAAACAAGCTAACAGAAAACAACAGCTTAATCAGGGAACCACCAAAACCATCCCCACCAACACTGACAGGGCAACCCACCAGTATATAAAATGAGAGCAAACCTCATTCTTTCTAGAACTGATGATGTTACCTAGTTTGTTTATGAAATGTCTGCAAGAAAACAACCAAACTTGGAGAGCACCAAGCTCTATGGTATTGATTGTCAGGATAGTAACAACAACAACAACAACAACAACAACAACAACAACAACAACAATAATAATAATAATAATAATAATAATAATAATAATAATAATAATAATAATAATAAAAATTGGAAGGGACATTGGAGGTCAGCGAGTCCAACCCTCTGCTCAGGCAGGAACCCTACACCATTTCAGACAAATGGCTGTCCAGTCTCTTCTTAAAAACGTCCAGTGTTGGAGCATTCACCGCTTCTGGAGGCAGGTTGTTCCATTGGTTAATTGTTCTAACTGTTAGGAAGTTTCTCCTTAGTTCTAAGTTGCTTCTCTCCTTGATCAGTTTCCACCCGATGAATTCAGCTACTCTGGCTAACTAGATGGGTATCTCCTATTTTCCTCACTACTCCTTGTCTATCCATCCCAAAGATGAGTGCTTAGTGGAAGAACGTAACCATCCCATGTAGAAGGAATATACCAATTTTCAGTCAAGGATATACAATAGCTGCATTCCCCTGGGAGAATCGTCAAACCAGCTCAAGGCTTATTACAGGATATTCTTTCTGTTCGTTTTGTTTGCTTTTTAAGGCTTAGAATTGGTTTTAATTGTATGATACCCACAGTAAGTTTTAAATTAGGGCAACCTTATAAATCAAAATCATAAACAAACAAACATACACTATTTGTTTCAAAGGCTTGAGTCAGTCAGAATTGAATAATCAATTTGAACTGCCAAATTTAAATAATCACTTCAATAAAAATCTAAAGTCACAGTCTTTACTCAAAAGATAAAAAAAGATGGGATATAGAAGGAATTTTATTTATTTTATTAAAAAATAAATCAATACCTTTACATATTTGGCAATGACAAACCAGAACAAGCAGTCTTAAAACTTTTCCAAATGAAGTTTGGTTCAAGTATTGTATGGAGTTCAGATAGGTTTCTGTATTGGGGAATATAGATGCTCAAACCAAATTCTGATGTGCATACTTTTTCCACCAAGAGTCCTGCCTGAGCAGGAGGTTGGACTAGATGACCTCCGAGGTCCCTTCCAACTTTATAATCTTTATTATTATTATAAAATATTTGTTAGTCGAGATTGATGTTAAACTAGTGCCAAACAGACTTTTCTGCAAAAATTAAACAACACTGAGCTTCAGAAGCAAGCACCTTGGACCAGAGAAAACAGACCTGGATGACAAAGGGTTTTGGGGAGCAGGCAGGCAGGGAAGGAAGGGGATTTCTGCTCCACCCTTATACCAACGGAAGCGGCGAATTAATCTTTTTATGGAGGATCAAAATATATGAAATTGAAAAATAAATAGTTGCTGACACCTAGTGGTGGATGAAGACTATGCCAGCTATGACTTTAATATAAGACGTGGCAAAACCTGGGAAAAGCTAATTTGTGTTTGTGACCTTCAAAGTTTTAACAACAAAAAACAGCTGTGACAAAAAAAACAATAATCTGGGCTATAAACAGAGAGAATTATAAATTTCAGAAATTTTTTTTCCCAACTATTTGGATTACAAATATCTATTTAATTGGGACTCTAAAGCTATTTGCAGAGAAAAGAAAGGAAGAGAAAAACTCAAATTCTTGGCCATCATGGATCAGAGACATGTAGAAAGAACATAACAAGAAAACATAAATATTTCACAGGAGGAGATATATAGTATACTGCAACTAATTCAAACAACAATGACTTTAAACCACAAAGAAATCCAAAATAACTTTGAAAATATAAATCAATCTCTTTCTAAGTTAACTCTACAACAAAAAAAATCCCAGAAAACAACAACAGAGAAGGAGCAGATAAAACAGATAAATGGATATAGAATTGAGAATAGAGACTTAAAGATCGAAATTAACAAAACAAGGAAACATGATTTAATCCTAGTTGAAAAAAAATCACAAGAATTGGAAAAAACAACTCATCCCTTAAGATTACAAAGATTACAAGATTAAAAAAATTCACAAGAATTGGAAAAAGCAACTTATCCCTTAAGATTACAAAATAAATCTGAGGACAAGAAAACAGATTGGATAAAATGGACTGTAGAGATGTCAGGAACATCGGAGAGAAAGGAAATGATAAGAGAAGCGGAGAGAAAGAAAAAGATTTTCAACAAACATGGAAAGGTAGAAGCCCCATACAAAGACACTTCACCTGATTTACTTTTTATATCTACAGCAACATTTACAAACATACGGAAAAACTTTTTGATTCAGCAAAATACATTGATTAAGAAAGATACTAGACAAAGGAAAAAGACTAAAGTGGAAACCAAGAAAATAGATGATGGAACTTACCAGAGAGAATACTTAAAAAAGAAACATTTGTTTGATTATGGCTAAAGAAATAGAAAAGTTTTTTGAATATATATGTCCCTATTTAGGGATGAATTCCCTAAATAATATAGTATGCTTTTTCCCTTTTTTGTTCTCTTTCTTGATATGAGTAATATAAAAAAGTTGAAATGATTTAGATAAAGGAAATGTTTTAGATACTTAAATGTGATTGAAGAAAATTATAATGGATAAAAATGTTTTGAATAAGAGTTAAAGGACTAGATGACTAGATGTATTAAATGGAATGTTTAAAGATTAAACATATTTTTAATTATGGTTAAAAAGAATAAGAAATTTAGGAAATAAATATATATTAGCTTAGAAGGGATATATATTTTAAGTAGTATGTTATTTTTTATATTTCTTTACTCTTGCTCTCCTTTTTTTTCATTGTTCTATCTATTCCTTAAGAAATGTAAAAGTGTGAGATGATTCATATGGAAAAACAGAGTTAAATTTTAAATGTAATTAATTTTTGAGAAAATCTTAACCAGTAAGAATACGTAGAATTTGGTGGGAGAAACAAATTAAAATAAGAACTGTAACAGGATCTATGATAAGGCAACCAGAATGATTGGATAGAGAAGAAATATTATATTGATGTGACTATTATTTTTAGGAATATTGGGAAAATATATATTTAATTGTTATCTATTAAAACAATAACGACTCGGCGGAAAATCAGGCGGCGGCTTGGGAGACAACTGCCGCCGCAGCATTGGACCGAGTCGTGCCTTTGCGGCCTCTGACCCGACGTGGATCTCGATTGGCTCCCTGGTTTACCGAGGAGCTGAGAGAGATGAAACGTCGGAAAAGATGCCTAGAGAGCTGTTGGAGGGCCAGCCGAACCAAATCCGACCGAACACGGGTTAGGATACATGTTAGATCCTACCTAGTGGCGATGAGGGTGACTAGGACTAACTACTATTCCTCGCTCATCGTGTCATCAGATAATCGCCTGGCTGCCCTCTTCAGGGTGACCCGCTCTCTCCTCCAACTGAGGGGAGGGGGGGATCCCCTGGAGGGGAGGGCCGAGGATTTTGCACAATATCTGCATGACAAAGTCGCTCGGATCCGAGAAGGCTTGGACTCCGACTGGCTGGCCCAGGGAGAGGAGACGGAAGCAGGTCTTGAGACGGTTGTATGGGAGGAGTTTGAC